>NC_086448.1:27488353-27735652 GCF_028390025.1 Pseudophryne corroboree | reverse complement strand
GCTTAACAAGGATTCACGGGTGGTCAATCTGTTGAAATCAGAGCACTACATTTTGGCCACCGTGCTCGATCCTAGATTTAAAGCCTACCTTGGATCTCTCTTTCCGGCAGACACAGGTCTGCTGGGGTTGAAAGACCTGCTGGTGACAAAATTGTCAAGTCAAGCGGAACGCGACCTGTCAACATCTCCTCCTTCACATTCTCCCGCAACTGGGGGTGCGAGGAAAAGGCTCAGAATTCCGAGCCCACCCGCTGGCGGTGATGCAGGGCAGTCTGGAGCGACTGCTGATGCTGACATCTGGTCCGGACTGAAGGACCTGACAACGATTACGGACATGTCGTCTACTGTCACTGCATATGATTCTCTCAACATTGATAGAATGGTGGAGGATTATATGAGTGACCGCATCCAAGTAGGCACGTCACACAGTCCGTACTTATACTGGCAGGAAAAAGAGGCAATTTGGAGGCCCTTGCACAAACTGGCTTTATTCTACCTAAGTTGCCCTCCCACAAGTGTGTACTCCGAAAGAGTGTTTAGTGCCGCCGCTCACCTTGTCAGCAATCGGCGTACGAGGTTACATCCAGAAAATGTGGAGAAGATGATGTTCATTAAAATGAATTATAATCAATTCCTCCGCGGAGACATTGACCAGCAGCAATTGCCTCCACAAAGTACACAGGGAGCTGAGATGGTGGATTCCAGTGGGGACGAATTGATAATCTGTGAGGAGGGGGATGTACACGGTGATATATCGGAGGGTGAAGATGAGGTGGACATCTTGCCTCTGTAGAGCCAGTTTGTGCAAGGAGAGATTAATTGCTTCTTTTTTGGGGGGGGTCCAAACCAACCCGTCATATCAGTCACAGTCGTGTGGCAGACCCTGTCACTGAAATGATGGGTTGGTTAAAGTGTGCATGTCCTGTTTTGTTTATACAACATAAGGGTGGGTGGGAGGGCCCAAGGATAATTCCATCTTGCACCTCTTTTTTCTTTTCTTTTTCTTTGCATCATGTGCTGATTGGGGAGGGTTTTTTGGAAGGGACATCCTGCGTGACACTGCAGTGCCACTCCTAAATGGGCCCGGTGTTTGTGTCGGCCACTAGGGTCGCTAATCTTACTCACACAGTCAGCTACCTCATTGCGCCTCTTTTTTTCTTTGCGTCATGTGCTGTTTGGGGAGGGTTTTTTGGAAGGGACATCCTGCGTGACACTGCAGTGCCACTCCTAGATGGGCCCGGTGTTTGTGTCGGCCACTAGGGTCGCTAATCTTACTCACACAGCTACCTCATTGCGCCTCTTTTTTTCTTTGCGTCATGTGCTGTTTGGGGAGGGTTTTTTGGAAGGGACATCCTGCGTGACACTGCAGTGCCACTCTTAGATGGGCCCGGTGTTTGTGTCGGCCACTAGGGTCGCTAATCTTACTCACACAGCTACCTCATTGCGCCTCTTTTTTTCTTTGCGTCATGTGCTGTTTGGGAGGGTTTTTTGGAAGGGACATCCTGCGTGACACTGCAGTGCCACTCCTAGATGGGCCCGGTGTTTGTGTCGGCCACTAGGGTCGCTAATCTTACTCACACAGTCAGCTACCTCATTGCGCCTCTTTTTTTCTTTGCGTCATGTGCTGTTTGGGGAGGGTTTTTTGGAAGGGTCATCCTGCGTGACACTGCAGTGCCACTCCTAGATGGGCCCGGTGTTTGTGTCGGCCACTAGGGTCGCTAATCTTACTCACACAGTCAGCTACCTCATTGCGCCTCTTTTTTTCTTTGCGTCATGTGCTGTTTGGGGAGGGTTTTTTGGAAGGGCCATCCTGCGTGACACTGCAGTGCCACTCCTAGATGGGCCCGGTGTTTGTGTCGGCCACTAGGGTCGCTAATCTTACTCACACAGCTACCTCATTGCGCCTCTTTTTTTCTTTGCGTCATGTGCTGTTTGGGGAGGGTTTTTTGGAAGGGACATCCTGCGTGACACTGCAGTGCCACTCCTAGATGGGCCCGGTGTTTGTGTCGGCCACTAGGGTCGCTTATCTTACTCACACAGCGACCTCGGTGCAAATTTTAGGACTAAAAATAATATTGTGAGGTGTGAGGTATTCAGAATAGACTGAAAATGAGTGTAAATTATAGTTTTTGAGGTTAATAATACTTTGGGATCAAAATGACCCCCAAATTCTATGATTTAAGCTGTTTTTTAGTGTTTTTGGAAAAAAACACCCGAATCCAAAACACACCCGAATCCGACAAAAATAATTCGGTGAGGTTTTGCCAAAACGCGTTCGAACCCAAAACACGGCCGCGGAACCGAACCCAAAACCAAAACACAAAACCCGAAAAATTTCAGGCGCTCATCTCTACTCGTAACTAGTATGTATGTATAAAGAAAGAAAAAAAAACCACGGTTAGGTCACTGGTATATACAATTATGGACGGGCTGCCGAGTGCCGACACAGAGGTAGCCACAGCCGTGAACTACCGCACTGTACTGTGTCTGCTGCTAATATAGACTGGTTGATAAAGAGATAGTATACTACTAATATTATATACTGGTGGTCAGGTCACTGGTCACTAGTCACACTGGCAGTGGCACTCCTGCAGCAAAAGTGTGCACTGTTTAATTTTAATATAATATTATGTACTCCTGGCTCCTGCTATAACCTATAACTGGCACTGCAGTAGTGCTCCCCAGTCTCCCCCACAATTATAAGCTGTGTGAGCTGAGCAGTCAGACAGATATATAATATATATAGATGATGCAGCACACTGGCCTGAGCCTGAGCAGTGCACACAGATATGGTATGTGACTGAGTCACTGTGTGCTGTGTATCGCTTTTTTCAGGCAGAGAACGGATTATAAATAAAAGTGGTGGTCACTGGTCACTATCAGCAAAACTCTGCACTGTACACTACTGAGTACTCCTAATGCTCCCCAAAATTAGTAAATCAAGTGTCTCTCTAATCTATTCTAATTCTAAACGGAGAGGACGCCAGCCACGTCCTCTCCCTATCAATCTCAATGCACGTGTGAAAATGGCGGCGACGCGCGGCTCCTTATATAGAATCCGAGTCTCGCGATAGAATCCGAGCCTCGCGAGAATCCGACAGCGTCATGATGACGTTCGGGGCGCGCTCGGGTTAACCGAGCAAGGCGGGAAGATCCGAGTCGCTCGGACCCGTGAAAAAAAACATGAAGTTCTGGCGGGTTCGGATTCAGAGAAACCGAACCCGCTCATCTCTACTAAGAAGCCCAATCCACTCTGCACGCAGGTGAGTTCGCTTCTTCTCCCCTTAGTCCCTCGATGCAGTGAGCCTGTTGCCAGCAGGTCTCACTGAAAATAATAAACCTAAACTAAAACTTTCACAAAGAGCTCAGGAGAGCCCCTAGTGTGCACCCTTCTCGTCGGGCACAGAAATCTAACTGAGGCTTGGAGGAGGGTCATAGGGGGAGGAGCCAGTGCACACCAGGTGATCCTAAAGCTTTCTTTAGATGTGCCCAGTCTCCTGCGGAGCCGCAATTCCCCATGGTCCTTACGGAGTTCCCAGCATCCACTAGGACGTCAGAGAAAAAGGGACTGTACCTGCCAAAAAGGTGCAGCTGGAGGGTATGCCACTGCATCTGCAACAAGTCTCTGCACTGTAGATAGGGGAAAAAACATCCTTTTACTGCAGCGTCCTATGGGGGTCATTCCGAGTTGTTCGCTAGCTGCATTTGCTCGCTGTGCAGCGATCAGACAAAAACTCGGCACTTCTGCGCATGCGTATGCAGCACAATGCGCACGTGTGGCGCACTATTACAATGAACGATGTAGTTTTACACAGGGTCTAGCGATGCTTTTCAGTCGCACAGGCAGCTGCAGAGTGATTGACAGGAAGAGAGCCTTTATGGGTGTCAACTGACCGTTTTCAGGGAGTGTTCATGACGTGGGCGTGTTCATGACGTCAAATCCGGAACTGAACAGTCTGAAGTCATCGCAAGCGCCGAGTAGGTCTGAGGCTACTCTGAAACTGCACAGAATATTTTTGTACCCGCTCTGCGATCCTTTCGTTCGCACTACTAAGCTAAAATACACTCCCAGTGGCCGGCGGCATAGCGTTTGCACGGCTGCTAAAAACTGCTAGCGAGCGGTCAACTCGGAATGACCACCAATGTCTTGCTGCCAGTCCACCTGCCCCCTCCGGCATCAACAATCCCCACTCCCTAGCCGCCCCGCAGGTGGAACAAAAGCTGCTTCGGCCACCGGCATAAATATGTATGAAAGCGGCACAGCGGAAGCCTTTCATAGGCCTCCCTGCGCCGCATACTCTCTGAGCCCCGGAGCCTCCTCTGTGCGTGAAGTCACAGAAGAGCCCCCAGGGGTTAAAGTGAGGTGGTACGAGGTGGAACTGAGTTCCACCACCTCTAATGGTAGGGGGAACTAGTTCCACCACCTCCATTTTCCTGCACAGTAATTCCAACAGAAATTCCTGCCCCATCACCTATATCAGTAGATGTATTACTGATGAGCTGCAGCCACCTCCCCCTTCCTCAGGTCCTGGTGGCTCCATGGTCCTCCTCCATCTACAGCCCACCCCTCCTGGTACTCACACACGCTGTGTCTGTTGGACAGCATTCATCCCCTACTCAGGGCCCAGCAGCTTCCTTTTCCGTCACGGTGTATGTGAGGTCATGCTGTCACCGCTGCTGAAGTGAAGAGGAGCAGGCTCTGTGCATCTTGAAGACAAGATGAGAGGGGGCAGGATCATCAATAGAAGTGGGGAAGCTGCTGGAGGGATACAGGGCATGGAGCTCCTGGAGGGACACAGGCGGTGAGCTGCTGGAGTGACAGAGGCAGAGATGTGTATAAGGGACACTACTATTGTGGGCATTATGTGTAAGAGACACTACTACTGTGGGCATTCTGTATATAAGGGGCACTACTACTGTGGGAATTGTGTATAAGGGGCACTACTGTGTGGCATAACATGTATAGATGGTACCACTGTGTAGTGCAATGTCCACAAAGGGCACTACTGAGTGATGTAACCTAAATAAGAAGCATTACTATGCGGTGCAATGTGAATAAGATTGTGCTACTGTGTTGTGCAATTTGAATTAAAAGTACTTTTATGTGACCATGCTGCTTTTTTGTGAGATCAATGTCCCTTTATAAAGTATGGGAAGTAGAGCACTAATTTATAGTTTGCAGGGGGGTGCCCAAAACACTAGCACTGTCCCTGCTCTGATTAATGTGAGGAGGATGGAGGGTGCGGGGGGGGGTGCGGGGGGCTGGGTAAATGAGTTCCACCACCTATCCAGGACCACTTTAAGCCCTGAGTGCCCCCCTGCCACAGCCACGCCCAGATCCCCAGAGGCCCTGACTCCGCAACACAGCGCCTGGCCTGCCGGCCTGGAAGCCCCGAGATAGTTAATGTCGCGGATAGAGAGGGTGATATCGCGGAGGGTAATGTCTGGACGCTGAATCAATGTAAAAGGTGACAGTGCTGTGCAGTGCAGTGGGTGTGCAGTGTCACTGACACTGCACAGCACTCTCACCTTTTACACTGATTCAGCCAGTCAGTCAGTTCTGCCAGCCAGTCACTATTGTTAGCGCCAGTGTCCCAACGCGCCGCATTACAGGGAAGTAGACGCACTAAATAAACTACAGCTCCCAGCAGCCCTTGGTGCCAAAGCATTCCGCCCCTTAGGCCTGCTGGGAGCTGTAGTTTATTGAGTGCATCTTCTTCCCTGTAATGCGGCGCGTTGGGACACCGGTGCTAACAATAGTGACTGGCTGCTGTGCGAGTCTCCGGGAGAGCCACTGCCAAAGGGAGGACAGCAGCTTAGCTGCTGACAGGAGGAGAAGCAGGAGAAGCATTACCTGCCCCTCCCCCACTCACAGTACCTCCGGCCCCATCTGTGTCACCCCCACACACCCCCTCCAGCACCCGCGGTAGCTCCGGGCCCCCTCCCCCACCTTCAGCAACCCTGCATCCGCCCCTCCCACCGCACCACCACATCCGCCCCTCCCCCACCTGGGGCACCCCCGCAACTGATCCTCCCCCACCCGCAGTGGCTTTGGAACACCCCCCGTGGCACCCTCCTCCACCTGTGGCACCACCGCACCAGCCCCTCCCCCACTTGCATCACCACCGCAAACGCCCCTCCCGCTGCACCCCAGGGTCCGATCTGCATCTTCCCCGCACCCGCCACTCCCCCAACTACAACACCTACTAGGTGATTCATCAGGCCCTGCGTGCGCTGTTCATGCAGTTGCAAGGGACTTCGACCCCTTAACCATTACACGCCCTTTGTCCATGCAATATTTAACCACTCACACAATTATGATTGGATGTAATACTCCATAGGATAAAAATATTGCACACCACAAGGGTGTGCAAGGGTTAAGGGGGAGTAGCCCCTTACGACGATGTGAAGAGCGCCCGTAGGGCGCGATGAATCACCTAGTACATAATAATCAATGGCAGAACTTGTGAGTGGGGGGCCCATGTGCAAAAATATGCTCTGGGCCCCCCTCCTCCACCCAAAGGGAGAGGCAGTGGGTGATGTGGAAAGACAATGGGTAACAGGGTCAGGCAGAGGGTAGCGGGGAGAGACAGAGGGTGACAGCAGGAGACAGTGGATGGCAGGGAGAGACAGAGGGTGATAGCAGGAGGCAGAATGTGACAGGGAGAGGCAGTGGGTAACAGTGAGAGTCAGAGGGTGACAATCAGAGTCCGTGGGTGACAGGCAGAGGCCATTGGTGGCACTAGATTGGAGTGGGTGACTGGGGAGGCAGAAGGTGACAAGGAGAAGGAATGGGTTGCAGGAGAAAGTAGAGGGTAGCAGGGGAAGCAAAAGGTGACAGCAGGAGGAAGTGCGTGACATCGGGAGGCAGAGAATGACAGGGATAGGCAGAGGGTGACAGCGGTAGTCAGTGGGCAATTGTGGGAGGCAGTGGGCAATAGAGAGTGGCAGTGGGTGATGGAGAGGCAGAGCACCAGCGCCTCCCAACACACACACTTACCCCTATCTCCTGCCCTGAAACAATTACAGATATAATAAATAAATAAATAAATAAATATATAATAAGGGGTGCTAAATGTTATAAGGGACATTACAGGGTGGTGCATAATGTGAAAGGGGCATGAATCAGGATTTTTTTTCTTGTGGTGGCCAATGTCTGGGGGTAAGCATAGCCAGATTAAGGGGGGGTTGCAGGGTATACTTTACCCCGAGCCCCCCTTTTGTTAGGGGCCCTCTGGCCAAAGCACACTAACATCAATAGCTTTCCCTCTCAATGCAGTAGCAGAACCAGACAGACAGAATGCGAGCAGGACAGTATGCAGTTATCTAATGAGGGTCTAGAGAGAGACACACATAGATAGTCCTCCTGAGTCCTGTCCCAGTGTGTAAGTAGTACAGAGACTGTTGCTGCTATTCTTGCATGTGACAAATTACAGATTTATTTTCTATGTATATTCTAAGGTTGTTTAAATTGTCTTTGTTCCACTACAAGAAAATTGTATAAAATAGTTGTCATTCAATTAGGTTTCGCTATGAACAGTTTTAATCTAATATACACCATTGGGTTAAATTTAAAATACACAATCCATACATCCTAACATGACCCTGTCCTGGAGGGATAACGTGCTGTCTTAATTTATGATTGCAATCACCTGTGTTTAAACACCTTTCTTATCAATTAAATAGTTCATGACAGGTGACACCAATCATACAGTATATTAAGAAGAAAGTCCAGGTAGAGAGCATTTTGTCCACCCTGGAATTGGTCGTGTTGGGAGGTATGCCCAATCTTGGGGCAAAAAAGTATTTGGACAGCCACCGATTTTGCAAGTTGACCCACTTAAAAAGATGAGAGAGGTCTGTAATTTCCATCATAGATACACTTCAACTGTGAGAGACAGAATCTGGAAATCACATTGTATGATTTTTAAACAATTTATTTGTTTATTCTTGTGTAAAATAAATATTTATGGCTGCCACCTCCTCTAGCATCCCCAACAACTATCTCCTCTGAGGCAGTGGCCATTTTGGGAGGGACATTTTCAATGGTGGCAGGCATGAAGGGACCACAGACATATATCTACAGCGCCCACAAGCCTCCAACCTACTGCGGGGTCAGCAGGGGCTATTGCTATGCCACTAGACACTCCCATAACAGGCCATCTCCTTGTGTCTGTTTAGGTGCCTTCCAGTCACCGCTTAGGAACACCCTGCACCTATCTTCTGTGATACCATGCCTCTCAATCACAACAGCGGCGCCGTGTGTACACTCTATGTACTGCATGCGCGCGGGAGTTTTTAGGAATCTTCACTCATACGCAGTAGCAAACAAATCTCTTAACTCCGTGAACATCGGCATTGTGTGCAATTGGGAATAACTTAATGTGACACTTAATAGTTTTCACAAATACTCCTTTCCGTAGCCGAGATGGCAAATTTAATAAGCTACAAATTAAAGGTTATACTAATTATTGAAACTTTAGTATGCCAGGAACGGAGGTAAAGCTATGATAAGAACAACACGCTGGTTTCAGCATCTCTCTACTGTACCCCTTGCTGAGCCTAAATGCAGATAATTACTAAGAGCTCACCTCTCCTCAATGTATGCTAATAAATCTCACCCATTTAAGAATCTGTTATTTCCTCGGAATCCGCTCATTGTAGTCCTGGTTGTGCTTTTTTCTGCTATTTACTTTGGGATAATGGCAAAATATTAATTTTCAATGCATCATCCACCTAAGAAGCTTTAGTTAATTCCTGAGATAATATATCTTCCAATATAATGGAAACAAATGGAATGAACAGAAAGTTTCTTCACTTCCGCAGAGTTAGCGGCTTAGCATCCAATTACTGTGTAACCTCGGGGAGGAACTGGGGAGAATTATAGTAATGAGTTTAAACAATAAAACAATTACAAGTCCGAAACTTCCTCTGTATCTCTTTTTTTTTTTTAAATGCCATAAGAGGTCCTAATGTCTTCCCACGTGTCCCTGCTGTTTTCTGGAAGATCAGTGTTTACGGGCATTTACTGTATTGCATTTTTAAAGGACTTCAAAAAGTGCATCTGGTTGGACGCTTAATCTATAAATCATATTTTAGTTGATTAACTACCCCCACAACCAATGTACCTGCCTCGTTCCCAGGGCTGCCATCAGAAATTGTGAGGCCAGGGACGGACATAGTAGGCAGGCCCCGCTGTGCACATACAGTACTCTCAGCAACACTATATTATGCCCCACACAGTAATGCCCCTGACACCATATTATGCCCCCATAGTAATGCCCCTGTTACCATACTCTACCCCCAGTTATTCCCCTGTCACCATACTATACCCCACAGTTATGCCCCTGTCACCAACATATTCTGCCCACATAGTAAAAATGCCCCAATGCACAGTACCTGCTCTCAGAGGAACCCCTCCCCGGCCACCACCACGGGTCCACGGCCCCAGCAGGGGTCGCTGTACACGCCTGCCCCCTTCAACCTTTTGAAAATGGCCTCCGCCTCCTCTAGCATTTAAAATAACTGTCTCCTCTGAGGCAGTGGTCATTTCAGAAGGGACATATTGAATAATTCCAGCTGAGGCCCACTCAGCAGCAGGGGTGGTGGCGGCAATGGCATGAAGCGGACGGCTGGTTGTCCGGGCCATACATGACTCGCGGCACAGCCCCATATGGCCATACATGACTCGCGGCCACGCCCCCATGACTCGTGGCACGCCCCCATACGTCGCGTGGCACGACCCCTGTGACGCGCGTGCCCCCCCGTGACGTGCGCGTTCACAAATGCCATGCCCGAATCTAGGCCCCGGTCCGTCGCTGCCCTCAAGCAAACAGGTCTTAAAAGCCCCTTTCAACTGTAATCCATTCTCAGCTGCCTGTCCTCTATTCCTCAGAGAGCTACGCTGGGCCCCTGTAAAGGAGGAGTGGCTTAAAAAGGGTAGTGGCAATACCTTTACTATTAAAATATTGATATAATAATATAATTGTGCGGCCGTGTGTTCCACATGGGGGGCATAAATTTAACACGGGGCAGGGGTGGGGGATGGGGGAGGGCACCCGCTTCCTACCTTACTAGATGACGGACAGTGCCAGAGTCTTTGCTTTCTATGTGGGATACCATCTTCCCGAAGACATCACCAGGAAGATTACTCCGACGACAATGGCAACAGCGCCGGTGTACTGGGGAGGGTATTTTGTACCGGCCCCCCCTTCCTCTCTGCGCCACTGCTCACACACACACAGTTCCCACAAGCTGGCTTCATGACATCGCCCGGTACATGCCCTCAGATTCCCTGACTTCTGATGACAGCACCAGATGGCAGAGGAGGCATCGGATGTCGGATTGGAGAGGTGCTACTTTATCTGGGCTGCCAGTGAGAGCTGGGAGGCAGGGGGCGGAGCTGGGAGGTAGGGGGCGGGGCCTACACCCAGCTCTCTACTGAGAATTTTACTTTGACATTTTGGTTTAGCAGTTTGCAGATTATCATAACACATTGGTTAATGGTTTCAACAAAGCATCCAGAAAAAAAACTATTTATTTATTGTTTTTTATTTGTAAATGTTTATTTATTACATGCACACGCCCAGAAGGTGGAATTGAACCACTCTGTCGCTAGACAGCTACAGGTTTGAAGCCTGCACCCCAGACCACTGAGGATCATCTGGGCAAACAAAATGCCTGTATAGGCCTTATTTATACCCTTCATTTTACATGTATTTAAACCTAAGGAGGATAGAATTTTTTTTTACTTTTCTGCTAACATATAGCAGCTGCTGCATAATACAGATAAACATTGATTCCTGCTTCAATAACATAATTCTACTTTCCTACATTTAGCAATGGAGACAGTAAGAGACAGTTTCCTCATTTGCATTCTATACTATTGCATTCTGGGTACAAAGTGTAGATAAAGGTCAATAACCTTCCAACTGATTTGTGTTCTGTTTCCATAGAAACACTATTGTGTAAAAGCAACAATGAAATTACTTATTACCTCCCTTAATGATACAACTTCTGACCCTGCACGTGATCACATACAATTCTTATGGAGAGAAGACGCAATAAACGTAACTTTCATTCTGTAATTGTTTCATTTGCAGCAATGTTATGTGTAAATAATAAAGTAATGGTTATCGGCTGTTGGGTGGCACAGTATGCCCATCCTGGCACAGATGTAGCTGACATTACTCATTGCAGCCTATGGGATATATTTTGCAACATTTCTCCAGGAGAGGGATCCAGTAACCTCTGGTGCGGCCGGGTCCCTGCATGTAAATAATGGTACAATTCTCCAGGAGAGGGATCCAGTAACCTCTGGTGCGGCCGGGTCCCTGCATGTAAATAATGGTACAATTCTCCAGGAGAGGGATCAAGTAACCTCTGGTGCGGCCGGGTCCCTGCATGTAAATAATGGTACATTTCTCCAGGAGAGGGATCCAGTAACCTCTGGTGCGGCCGGGTCCCTGCATGTAAATAATGGTACATTTCTCTAGGAGAGGGATCCAGTAACCTCTGGTGCGGCCGGGTCCCTGCATGTAAATAATGGTACAATTCTCCAGGAGAGGGATCCAGTAACCTCTGGTGCGGCCGGGTCCCTGCATGTAAATAATGGTACAATTCTCCAGGAGAGGGATCCAGTAACCTCTGGTGCGGCCGGGTTCCTGCATGTAAATAATGGTACAATTCTCCAGGAGAGGGATCCAGTAACCTCTGGTGTGGCCGGGTCCCTGCATGTAAATAATGGTACAATTCTCCAGGAGAGGGATCCAGTAACCTCTGGTGCGGCCGAGTCCCTGCATGTAAATAATGGTACAATTCTCCAGGAGAGGGATCCAGTAACCTCTGCTGCGGCCGGGTCCCTGCATGTAAATAATGGTACATTTCTCCAGGACAGGGATCCAGTAACCTCTGGTGCTGCCGGGTCCCTGCATGTAAATAATGGTACAATTCTCTAGGAGAGGGATCCAGTAACCTCTGGTGCGGCTGGGTCCCTGCATGTAAATAATGGTACAATTCTCCAGGAGAGGTATCCAGTAACCTCTGGTGCGGCCGGGTCCCTGCATGTAAATAATGGTACAATTCTCTAGGAGAGGGATCCAGTAACCTCTGGTGTGGCTGGGTCCCTGCATGTAAATAATGGTACAATTCTCTAGGAGAGGGATCCAGTAACCTCTGGTGCGGCCGGGTCCCTTCATGTAAATAATGGTACATTTCTCTAGGAGAGGGATCCAGTAACCTCTGGTGCGGCTGGGTCCCTGCATGTAAATAATGGTACAATTCTCCAGGAGAGGGATCCAGTAACCTCTGGTGCGGCTGGGTCCCTGCATGTAAATAATGGTACAATTCTCTAGGAGAGGGATCCAGTAACCTCTGGTGCGGCTGGGTCCCTGCATGTAAATAATGGTACAATTCTCTAGGAGAGGGATCCAGTAACCTCTGGTGCGGCTGGGTCCCTGCATGTAAATAATGGTACAATTCTCTAGGAGAGGGATCCAGTAACCTCTGGTGCGGCCGGGTCCCTGCATGTAAATAATGGTACATTTCTCCAGGACAGGGATCCAGTAACCTCTGGTGCGGCCGGGTCCCTGCATGTAAATAATGGTACATTTCTCTAGGAGAGGGATCCAGTAACCTCTGGTGCGGCTGGGTCCCTGCATGTAAATAATGGTACAATTCTCCAGGAGAGGGATCCAGTAACCTCTGGTGCGGCTGGGTCCCTGCATGTAAATAATGGTACATTTCTCCAGGACAGGGATCCAGTAACCTCTGGTGCGGCCGGGTCCCTGCATGTAAATAATGGTACAATTCTCCAGGAGAGGGATCCAGTAACCTCTGGTGCGGCCGGGTCCCTGCATTTAAATAATGGTACATTTCTCTAGGAGAGGGATCCAGTAACCTCTGGTGTGGCCGGGTCCCTGCATGTAAATAATGGTACAATTCACCAGGAGAGGAATCCAGTAACCTCTGGTGCGGCCGGGTCCCTGCATGTAAATAATGGTACATTTCTCCAGGAGAGGGATCCAGTAACATGTGGTGCGGCCGGGTCCCTGCATGTAAATAATGATACATTTCTCCAGGAGAGGGATCCAGTAACCTCTGGTGCGGCCGGGTCCCTGCATGTAAATAATGGTACATTTCTCCAGGAGAGGGATCCAGTAACCTCTGGTGCGGCCGGGTCCCTGCATGTAAATAATGGTACATTTCTCCAGGACAGGGATCCAGTAACCTCTGGTGCGGCCGGGTCCCTGCATGTAAATAATGGTACAATTCTCCAGGAGAGGGATCCAGTAACCTCTGGTGCGGCCGGGTCCCTGCATGTAAATAATGGTACATTTCTCTAGGAGAGGGATCCAGTAACCTCTGGTGTGGCCGAGTCCCTGCATGTAAATAATGGTACATTTCTTCTGGAGAGGGATCCAGTAACCTCTGGTGCGGCCGGGTCCCTGCATGTAAATAATGGTACAATTCTCCAGGAGAGGGATCCTGTAACCTCTGGTGCGGCCGGGTCCCTGCATCTAAATAATGGTACATTTCTCCAGGAGAGGGATCCAGTAACCTCTGGTGCGGCCGGGTCCCTGCATGTAAAAAATGGTACATTTCTCCAGGACAGGGATCCAGTAACCTCTGGTGCGGCAGGGTCCCTGCATCTAAATAATGGTACAATTCTCCAGGAGAGGGATCCAGTAACCTCTGGTGCGGCTGGGTCCCTGCATGTAAATAATGGTACATTTCTCCAGGACAGGGATCCAGTAACCTCTGGTGCGGCCGGGTCCCTGCATGTAAATAATGGTACAATTCTCCAGGAGAGGGATCCAGTAACCTCTGGTGCGGCCGGGTCCCTGCATGTAAATAATGGTAAATTTCTCCAGGAGAGGGATCCAGTAACCTCTGGTGCGGCCGGGTCCCTGCATGTAAATAATGGTAAATTTCTCCAGGAGAGGGATCCAGTAACCTCTGGTGCGGCCGGGTCCCTGCATGTAAATAATGGTACAATTCACCAGGAGAGGGATCCAGTAACCTCTGGTGCGGCCGGGTCCCTGCATGTAAATCATGGTACAATTCTCCAGGAGAGGGATCCAGTAACCTCTGGTGCGGCCGGGTCCCTGCATGTAAATAATGGTACAATTCTCCAGGAGAGGGATCCAGTAACCTCTGGTGCGGCCGGGTCCCTGCATGTAAATAATGGTACAATTCTCCAGGAGAGGGATCCAGTAACCTCTGGTGTGGCCGGGTCCCTGCATGTAAATAATGGTACAATTCTCCAGGAGAGGGATCCAGTAACCTCTGGTGCGGCCGGGTCCCTGCATGTAAATAATGGTGCAATTCTCCAGGAGAGGGATCCAGTAACCTCTGGTGCGGCCGGGTCCCTGCATGTAAATAATGGTACAATTTTCCAGGAGAGGGATCCAGTAACCTCTGGTGCGGCCGGGTCCCTGCATGTAAATAATGGTACATTTCTCCAGGACAGGGATCCAGTAACCTCTGGTGCGGCCGGGTCCCTACATGTAAATAATGGTACAATTCTCCAGGAGAGGGATCCAGTAACCACTGGTGCGGCCGGGTCCCTGCATGTAAATAATGGTACATTTCTCCAGGAGAGGGATCCAGTAACCTCTGGTGCAGCCGGGTCCCTGCATGTAAATAATGGTACATTTCTCCAGGAGAGGGATCCAGTAACCTCTGGTGCGGCCGGGTCCCTGCATGTAAATAATGGTACATTTCTCCAGGACAGGGATCCAGTAACCTCTGGTGCGGCCGGGTCCCTACATGTAAATAATGGTACAATTCTCCAGGAGAGGGATCCAGTAACCACTGGTGCGGCCGGGTCCCTGCATGTAAATAATGGTACATTTCTCCAGGAGAGGGATCCAGTAACCTCTGGTGCAGCCGGGTCCCTGCATGTAAATAATGGTACATTTCTCCAGGAGAGGGATCCAGTAACCTCTGGTGCGACCGGGTCCCTGCATGTAAATAATGGTACAATTCTCCAGGAGAGGGATCCAGTAACCTCTGGTGCGGCCGGGTCCCTGCATGTAAATAATGGTATATTTCTCCAGGAGAGGGATCCAGTAACCTCTGGTGCGGCCGGGTCCCTGCATGTAAATAATGGTACAATTCTCCAGGAGAGGGATCCAGTAACCTCTGGTGCTGCTGGGTCCCTGCATGTAAATAATGGTACATTTCTCCAGGAGAGGGATCCAGTAACCTCTGGTGCGGCCGGGTCCCTGCATGTAAATAATGGTACAATTCTCCAGGAGAGGGATCCAGTAACCTCTGGTGCGGCCGGGTCCCTGCATGTAAATAATGGTACAATTCTCCAGGAGAGGGATCCAGTCACCTGTGGTGCGGCCGGGTCCCTGCATGTAAATAATGGTACATTTCTCCAGGGGAGGGATCCAGTAACCTCTGGTGCGGCCGGGTACCTGCATGTAAATAATTATACAATTCTCCAGGAGAGGGATCCAGTAACCTCTGGTGCGGCCGGGTCCCTGCATGTAAATAATGGTATATTTCTCCAGGAGAGGGATCCAGTAACCTCTGGTGTGGCCGGGTCCCAGCATCTAAATAATGGTACAATTCTCCAGGAGAGGGATCCAGTAACCTCTGGTGCGGCTGGGTCCCTGCATGTAAATAATGGTACATTTCTCCAGGAGAGGGATCCAGTAACCTCTGGTGCGGCCGGGTTCCTGCATGTAAATAATGGTACATTTCTCCAGGAGAGGGATCCAGTAACCTCTGGTGCGGCCGCGTCCCTGCATGTAAATAATGGTACAATTCTCCAGGAGAGGGATCCAGTAACCTCTGGTGCGGCCGGGTCCCTGCATGTAACTAATGGTACAATTATCCAGGAGAGGGATCCAGTAACCTCTGGTGTGGCTGGGTCCCTGTATGTAAATAATGGTAAATTTCACCTATTCTTATTTTCTCACTGGGAAAGTCAGCAATCACAAATTAAACAGTAATTACCGGGACTGATCATTTATAAATATTCCTGATAATGTTACTAATAATGAGAATAATATTATACATAACATTCTATGTTACACTGCTGAGCAGGTTTGGAGTCACTGATCGTGTTGGTGAATATGTTACTAGGATAAATCTGTATTACACGTAACAGGAATAGGGCTAAATGGTAAAAGATTTTTATCATTTACATTTCAGAAGATTGCTGTGTATCCTGCGTTCCCTCTGCAGTGTATCCTGTGTTCTCTCTGTAGTGTATCCTGTGTTCCCTATGTAGTGTACTCTGTGTTCTCTCTGTAGTGTATCCTGTGTTCCCTCTGTAGTGTATCCTGTGTTCTCTCTGTAGTGTATCCTGTGTTTTCTCTGTAATGTATCCTGTGTTCTCTCTGTAGTGTATCCTGTGTTCCCTCTGTAGTGTATCCTGTGTTCCCTCTGTAGTGTATCCTGTGTTCTCGCTGTAGTGTATCCTGTGTTCCCTCTGTAGTGTATCCTGTGTTCTCTCTGTAGTGTATTCTGTGTTCACTCTGTTGTGTATCCTGTGTTCCCTCTGTAGTGTATCCTGTAGTGTATCCTGTGTTCTCTCTGTAGTGTATCCTGTGTTCCCTCTGTAGTGTATCCTGTGTTCCCTCTGTAGTGTATCCTGTGTTCCCTCTGTAGTGTATCCTGTGTTCTCTCTGTAGTGTATCCTGTGTTCTCTCTGTAGTGTATCCTTTGTTCCCTAATCTAGTGTATCCTGTGTTCTCTCTGTAGTGTATACTGTGTTCTCTCTTTAGTGTATCCTGTGTTCCCTCTGTAGTGTATCCTGTGTTCCCTCTGTAGTGTATCCTGTGTTCCCTTTGTAGTTTATCCTGTGTTCCCTTTGTAGTGTATCCTGTGTTCCCTCTGTAGTGTATCCTGTGTTCTCTCTGTAGTGTATCCTGTGTTCCCTCTGTAGTGTATCCTGTGTTCCCTCTGTAGTGTATCCTGTGTTCTCTCTGTAGTGTATCCTGTGTTCCCTAAGTAGTGTATCCTGTGTTCCCTCTGTAGTGTATTCTGTGTTCTCTCTGTAGTGTATCCTGTGTTCTCTCTGTAGTGTATCCTGTGTTCCCTCTGTAGTGTATTCTGTGTTCTCTCTGTAGTGTATCCTGTGTTCCCTCTGTAGTGTATCCTGTGTTCTCTCTGTAGTGTATCCTGTGTTCTCTCTGTAGTGTATCCTGTGTTCCCTCTGTAGTGTATCCTGTGTTCTCTCTGTAGTGTATCCTGTGTTCCCTCTGTAGTGTACCCTGTGTTCTCTCTGTAGTGTATCCTGTGTTCTCTCTGTAGTGTATCCTGTGTTCTCTCTGTAGTGTACCCTGTGTTCCCTCTGTGGTGTATCCTGTGTTCTCTCTGTAGTGTATCCTGTGTTCTCTCTGAAGTGTATCCTGTGTTCCCTCTGTAGTGTATCCTGTGTTCCCTCTGTAGTGTATCCTGTGTTCCCTATGTAGTGTATCCTGTGTTCTCTCTGTAATGTATCCTGTGTTCCCTCTGTAGTGTACCCTGTGTTCTCTCTGTAGTGTATCCTGTGTTCTCTCTGTAGTGTATCCTGTGTTCTCTCTGTAGTGTATCCTGTGTTCTCTCTGTAGTGTACCCTGTGTTCTCTCTGTAGTGTATCCTGTGTTCTCTCTGTAGTGTATCCTGTGTTCTCTCTGTAGTGTACCCTGTGTTCCCTCTGTAGTGTATCCTGTGTTCTCTCTGTAGTGTATCCTGTGTTCTCTCTGTAGTGTATCCTTTGTTCCCTAATCTAGTGTATCCTGTGTTCTCTCTGTAGTGTATCCTGTGTTCTCTCTGTAGTGTATCCTGTGTTCCCTCTGTAGTGTATCCTGTGTTCCCTCTGTAGTGTATCCTGTGTTCCCTTTGTAGTGTATCCTGTGTTCCCTTTGTAGTGTATCCTGTGTTCCCTCTGTAGTGTATCCTGTGTTCTCGCTGTAGTGTATCCTGTGTTCCCTCTGTAGTGTATCCTGTGTTCTCTCTGTAGTGTATTCTGTGTTCACTCTGTTGTGTATCCTGTGTTCCCTCTGTAGTGTATCCTGTAGTGTATCCTGTGTTCTCTCTGTAGTGTATCCTGTGTTCCCTCTGTAGTGTATCCTGTGTTCCCTCTGTAGTGTATCCTGTGTTCCCTCTGTAGTGTATCCTGTGTTCTCTCTGTAGTGTATCCTGTGTTCTCTCTGTAGTGTATCCTTTGTTCCCTAATCTAGTGTATCCTGTGTTCTCTCTGTAGTGTATACTGTGTTCTCTCTTTAGTGTATCCTGTGTTCCCTCTGTAGTGTATCCTGTGTTCCCTCTGTAGTGTATCCTGTGTTCCCTTTGTAGTTTATCCTGTGTTCCCTTTGTAGTGTATCCTGTGTTCCCTCTGTAGTGTATCCTGTGTTCTCTCTGTAGTGTATCCTGTGTTCCCTCTGTAGTGTATCCTGTGTTCCCTCTGTAGTGTATCCTGTGTTCTCTCTGTAGTGTATCCTGTGTTCCCTATGTAGTGTATCCTGTGTTCCCTCTGTAGTGTATTCTGTGTTCTCTCTGTAGTGTATCCTGTGTTCTCTCTGTAGTGTATCCTGTGTTCCCTCTGTAGTGTATTCTGTGTTCTCTCTGTAGTGTATCCTGTGTTCCCTCTGTAGTGTATCCTGTGTTCTCTCTGTAGTGTATCCTGTGTTCTCTCTGTAGTGTATCCTGTGTTCCCTCTGTAGTGTATCCTGTGTTCTCTCTGTAGTGTATACTGTGTTCTCTCTGTAGTGTACCCTGTGTTCTCTCTGTAGTGTATCCTGTGTTCTCTCTGTAGTGTATCCTGTGTTCTCTCTGTAGTGTACCCTGTGTTCCCTCTGTGGTGTATCCTGTGTTCTCTCTGTAGTGTATCCTGTGTTCTCTCTGTAGTGTATCCTGTGTTCCCTCTGTAGTGTATCCTGTGTTCCCTCTGTAGTGTATCCTGTGTTCCCTATGTAGTGTATCCTGTGTTCTCTCTGTAGTGTATCCTGTGTTCTCTCTGTAGTGTATCCTGTGTTCTCTCTGTAGTGTACCCTGTGTTCTCTCTGTAGTGTATCCTGTGTTCTCTCTGTAGTGTATCCTGTGTTCTCTCTGTAGTGTACCCTGTGTTCCCTCTGTAGTGTATCCTGTGTTCTCTCTGTAGTGTATCCTGTGTTCTCTCTGTAGTGTATCCTTTGTTCCCTAATCTAGTGTATCCTGTGTTCTCTCTGTAGTGTATCCTGTGTTCTCTCTGTAGTGTATCCTGTGTTCCCTCTGTAGTGTATCCTGTGTTCCCTCTGTAGTGTATCCTGTGTTCCCTTTGTAGTGTATCCTGTGTTCCCTTTGTAGTGTATCCTGTGTTCCCTCTGTAGTGTATCCTGTGTTCTCTCTGTAGTGTATCCTGTGTTCCCTATGTAGTGTATCCTGTGTTCTCTCTGTAGTGTATCCTGTGTTCCCTCTGTAGTGTATTCTGTGTTCTCTCTGTAGTGTATCCTGTGTTCTCTCTGTAGTGTATCCTGTGTTCCCTCTGTAGTGTATTCTGTGTTCTCTCTGTAGTGTATCCTGTGTTCCCTCTGTAGTGTATCCTGTGTTCTCTCTGTAGTGTATCCTGTGTTCTCTCTGTAGTGTATCCTGTGTTCCCTCTGTAGTGTATCCTGTGTTCTCTCTGTAGTGTATCCTGTGTTCTCTCTGTAGTGTATCCTGTGTTCTCTCTGTAGTGTACCCTGTGTTCTCTCTGTAGTGTATCCTGTGTTCTCTCTGTAGTGTATCCTGTGTTCTCTCTGTAGTGTACCCTGTGTTCCCTCTGTGGTGTATCCTGTGTTCTCTCTGTAGTGTATCCTGTGTTCTCTCTGTAGTGTATCCTGTGTTCCCTCTGTAGTGTATCCTGTGTTCCCTCTGTAGTGTATCCTGTGTTCCCTATGTAGTGTATCCTGTGTTCTCTCTGTAATGTATCCTGTGTTCCCTCTGTAGTGTACCCTGTGTTCTCTCTGTAGTGTATCCTGTGTTCTCTCTGTAGTGTATCCTGTGTTCTCTCTGTAGTGTATCCTGTGTTCTCTCTGTAGTGTACCCTGTGTTCTCTCTGTAGTGTATCCTGTGTTCTCTCTGTAGTGTATCCTGTGTTCTCTCTGTAGTGTACCCTGTGTTCCCTCTGTAGTGTATCCTGTGTTCTCTCTGTAGTGTATCCTTTGATCTCTCTGTAGTGTATCCTGTGTTCCCTCTGTAGTGTATCCTGTGCTTCCTCTGTAGTGTATCCTGTGTTCCCTATGTAGTGTATCCTGTGTTCTCTCTGTAATGTATCCTGTGTTCCCTCTGTAGTGTATCCTGTGTTCTCGCTGTAGTGTATCCTGTGTTCCCTCTGTAGTGTATCCTGTGTTCTCTCTGTAGTGTATTCTGTGTTCACTCTGTTGTGTATCCTGTGTTCCCTCTGTAGTGTATCCTGTAGTGTATCCTGTGTTCTCTCTGTAGTGTATCCTGTGTTCCCTCTGTAGTGTATCCTGTGTTCCCTCTGTAGTGTATCCTGTGTTCCCTCTGTAGTGTGTCCTGTGTTCTCTCTGTAGTGTATCCTGTGTTCTCTCTGTAGTGTATCCTTTGTTCCCTAATCTAGTGTATCCTGTGTTCTCTCTGTAGTGTATCCTGTGTTCTCTCTTTAGTGTATCCTGTGTTCCCTCTGTAGTGTATCCTGTGTTCCCTCTGTAGTGTATCCTGTGTTCCCTTTGTAGTTTATCCTGTGTTCCCTTTGTAGTGTATCCTGTGTTCCCTCTGTAGTGTATCCTGTGTTCTCTCTGTAGTGTATCCTGTGTTCCCTCTGTAGTGTATCCTGTGTTCCCTCTGTAGTGTATCCTGTGTTCCCTATGTAGTGTATCCTGTGTTCTCTCTGTAATGTATCCTGTGTTCCCTCTGTAGTGTACCCTGTGTTCTCTCTGTAGTGTATCCTGTGTTCTCTCTGTAGTGTATCCTGTGTTCTCTCTGTAGTGTATCCTGTGTTCTCTCTGTAGTGTACCCTGTGTTCTCTCTGTAGTGTATCCTGTGTTCTCTCTGTAGTGTATCCTGTGTTCTCTCTGTAGTGTATCCTGTGTTCTCTCTGTAGTGTACCCTGTGTTCCCTCTGTAGTGTATCCTGTGTTCTCTCTGTAGTGTATCCTGTGTTCTCTCTGTAGTGTATCCTTTGTTCCCTAATCTAGTGTATCCTGTGTTCTCTCTGTAGTGTATCCTGTGTTCTCTCTGTAGTGTATCCTGTGTTCCCTCTGTAGTGTATCCTGTGTTCCCTCTGTAGTGTATCCTGTGTTCCCTCTGTAGTGTATTCTGTGTTCTCTCTGTAGTGTATCCTGTGTTCCCTCTGTAGTGTATCCTGTGTTCTCTCTGTAGTGTATCCTGTGTTCTCTCTGTAGTGTATCCTGTGTTCCCTCTGTAGTGTATCCTGTGTTCTCTCTGTAGTGTATCCTGTGTTCTCTCTGTAGTGTACCCTGTGTTCTCTCTGTAGTGTATCCTGTGTTCTCTCTGTAGTGTATCCTGTGTTCTCTCTGTAGTGTACCCTGTGTTCCCTCTGTGGTGTATCCTGTGTTCTCTCTGTAGTGTATCCTGTGTTCTCTCTGTAGTGTATCCTGTGTTCCCTCTGTAGTGTATCCTGTGTTCCCTCTGTAGTGTATCCTGTGTTCCCTATGTAGTGTATCCTGTGTTCTCTCTGTAATGTATCCTGTGTTCCCTCTGTAGTGTACCCTGTGTTCTCTCTGTAGTGTATCCTGTGTTCTCTCTGTAGTGTATCCTGTGTTCTCTCTGTAGTGTATCCTGTGTTCTCTCTGTAGTGTACCCTGTGTTCTCTCTGTAGTGTATCCTGTGTTCTCTCTGTAGTGTATCCTGTGTTCTCTCTGTAGTGTATCCTGTGTTCTCTCTGTAGTGTACCCTGTGTTCCCTCTGTAGTGTATCCTGTGTTCTCTCTGTAGTGTATCCTGTGTTCTCTCTGTAGTGTATCCTTTGTTCCCTAATCTAGTGTATCCTGTGTTCTCTCTGTAGTGTATCCTGTGTTCTCTCTGTAGTGTATCCTGTGTTCCCTCTGTAGTGTATCCTGTGTTCCCTCTGTAGTGTATCCTGTGTTCCCTTTGTAGTGTATCCTGTGTTCCCTTTGTAGTGTATCCTGTGTTCCCTCTGTAGTGTATCCTGTGTTCTCTCTGTAGTGTATCCTGTGTTCCCTATGTAGTGTATCCTGTGTTCTCTCTGTAGTGTATCCTGTGTTCCCTCTGTAGTGTATTCTGTGTTCTCTCTGTAGTGTATCCTGTGTTCCCTCTGTAGTGTATCCTGTGTTCTCTCTGTAGTGTATCCTGTGTTCTCTCTGTAGTGTATCCTGTGTTCTCTCTGTAGTGTACCCTGTGTTCTCTCTGTAGTGTATCCTGTGTTCTCTCTGTAGTGTATCCTGTGTTCTCTCTGTAGTGTACCCTGTGTTCCCTCTGTGGTGTATCCTGTGTTCTCTCTGTAGTGTTTCCTGTGTTCTCTCTGTAGTGTATCCTGTGTTCCCTCTGTAGTGTATCCTGTGTTCCCTCTGTAGTGTATCCTGTGTTCCCTATGTAGTGTATCCTGTGTTCTCTCTGTAATGTATCCTGTGTTCCCTCTGTAGTGTACCCTGTGTTCTCTCTGTAGTGTATCCTGTGTTCTCTCTGTAGTGTATCCTGTGTTCTCTCTGTAGTGTATCCTGTGTTCTCTCTGTAGTGTACCCTGTGTTCTCTCTGTAGTGTATCCTGTGTTCTCTCTGTGGTGTATCCTGTGTTCTCTCTGTAGTGTACCCTGTGTTCCCTCTGTAGTGTATCCTGTGTTCTCTCTGTAGTGTATCCTTTGATCTCTCTGTAGTGTATCCTGTGTTCCCTCTGTAGTGTATCCTGTGCTCCCTCTGTAGTGTATCCTGTGTTCCCTATGTAGTGTATCCTGTGTTCTCTCTGTAATGTATCCTGTGTTCCCTCTGTAGTGTACCCTGTGTTCTATCTGTAGTGTACCCTGTGTTCTCTCTTCAGTGTATCCTGTGGTATTCCACAGTGAATGACATTGGGGATGTCCTAAAGCAGTTCCTCAAGGGAGGGGACGCACCTTAGTGGGCATGAGAACCCGGCGTCCAAAGGAAGCATCCTGGGAGGCGGAAGTATCAAAGACATAAAACCTAATGAATGTGTTCACAGAGGACCAAGTAGCCACCTTGTACAATTGTTCAGCGGACGCGCCATGGCGGGCCGCCCAAGATGGTCTAACAGACCGAGTAAAATGGGCTTTGATAGCAGCAGGCGCTGGGAGTACAGTCACTATTCTAATCCATCAGGCCAAGGTTTGCTTATTCGCAGGCCAGACACGTTTGTGAAAAACAAAAAATACAAACAGGGTATCTGACCTCCTGATAGAGGCAGCCCTCTCTACGTAGATATGGAGAGCCTGGACCACATCCAAAGACCATTCCAGAAGAGTTGAAGGCCGGAACCACAATCTCTTGGTTAAGGTGGAAAGATGACACCACCTTAGGTAGATAATTCGGGCGAGGTCGAAGAACTGCACTGTCATGATGAAAAATCAAAAAGGGTGGACGACAGGACAAAGCTCCTAAGTCTGACACCCGTCTAGCAGAGGCAATAGCCAGCAGAAATATTTCCTTGGCTGTGAGCCATTTAAGGTCCACGGATTCAAGAGGTTCAAATGGAGTCTCTTGCAGGGCCTTCAGGACAACAGACAAATCCCATGGAGCCACAGGAGAGACATAGGGTGGCTGAAACCAAAGTACGTCCTGAGTGAAGGTATGAAAGTTAGGTATAGACGCAATTTTTCTCTAAAACCACACCAACAAGGCAAATATGTGAACCTTGAGGGAGGCCAAGCGAAGTCCTAAATCCAGGCCTTGTTGTAAAAAAAACAGGAGTCTAGAAGTACTAAACTTTTAAGCATCGTAATTCTTAGCAGCACACCAGGTGAAGTAAGAATTCCAGACCCTATATATAAATCAGTGCAGAAGCCGGTTTGCGGGCATTCAGCATAGTTTGGACAACTGCCTCGGAGAATCCATTGGCTCCCAGGAGTGAAGCTTCTAGAGCCACGTTGTCAAAGCCAGTCTGGCCAGGTCGGGGTAGACACAAGGGCCCTGAACGAGGAGGTCTGGGCGTTGAGGAAGTAGAAGAGGACGTTCTATCGATAGACCTTGCAGGTCTGAGAACAAATGCCGTCTTGGCCACGCTGGAGCGACTAAAAGTAGTATTCCTCTTTCTTGCTTGAACTTCCGTAGTACCCTTGGCAGGAGTGGCACTGGAGGGAACACGTAGGGCAGCTGAAAGTTCCATGGAATTGCCAGTGCATCCATGAACGCCGCTTGAGGATCCCTTGTCCTTGATCCATAGACCGGAATCTTATCATTGTGTGAGGCGCCATCAGGTCTACATCTGGTAGGCCCCACTTGTCAACTAGGAGTTGAAAGACTTCCGGATAAAGACTCCACTCTCCGGTGTGAACGTCCTGACCACTGAGGAAATCTGCTTCCCAGTTGAGGACTCCGGGAATGAACACTGCCGATATTGCTGGCAGATGGAGTTCCGCCCAATGGAGGATTTTTGATACTTCCAGCATCGCCATGCGGCTTCGAGTGCCACCTTGATGATTCATGTACTCCACCGTGGTGGCGTTGTCTAATTGTACCTGAACAGGCCTGTTCTGTACTAGAGGCAGGGCAAGCATCAATGCATTGAACACTGCCCCCAATTCCAGGATGGTTATCAGGAGGAAAGATCCCTCCCTGGTCCACCGACGCTGGAGAGAGTGTTGCTACAACACTGCGCCCCAACCTCTCACCCTGGCTTCTATTGTCAGCAGGACCCAGTTGGAGATCCAGAAGGGATGGCCCTGATCAACTGTTGGTCCTGTAGCCACCTGCTCAGTGACAGACGAACCTCTGGAGTCAAGGAGATCATTTGAGTCCTGATCCGATGAGGCTGGCCAGCCCACTTGGAAAGGATTAACCTCTGCAGAGGGCGGGAATGAAATTGAGCATACTCTACCATGTCGAAAGCCGACACCATGAGGCCTAGAACTTGCATCACCGAGTATATCAACACTCCTGGGTGAGAGAGGAAGTATCTGATCCTGTCCTGAAGTTTCAGTACTTTCTCTGGAGACAGAAACAATCGCTGACTGTGTGTGTCCAGCAGTGCTCCCAGGTGCACCATGCTCCGAGCAGGGACCAGTGAGGACTTTTTCCAGTTTATGATCCAACCGACTGAGGAGAACATCTTGGAAGTTTGCCAGGATCAGCAGGTCATCCAGATACGGCAGGATCCTGATTCCCTGATGATGGAGATGGGCCGTCATCACGGCCATTACCTTGGTGAAAATCTGAGGAGCCTGTGGTCAATCCAAATGGCAGAGCCTGGAATTGGTAATGTAGGTTGCCAATAGCAAGCCGCAGATATTGCTGATGCGATATGGCAATAGGTATGTGCAGATAAGCATCCTGTATGTCTAGGGATACCATATGGGCTCTATGGCCAGCACAATAGAGCGCAGAGTTTCCATATGGAATTTGGACACTCACAAATTTGTTCAATGATTTTAGGTTGAGTATAGGCCGGAAGGACCCATTTGGCTTCGGAACTATAAATATGGTCGAATAGTATCCCCTGCCTCTCTGGGGCAGAGGAACTGGCACTACAACTCCTGTGTCCAGGAGGGATTGCACAACCAAGTGTAGAGCTTGCGCTTTTAACGGATCCGAAGGGATAACCGTTGAGCATAACTGGTGAGGGGGACATCTTTTGAAAGAAATTGCAAACCCGTGAGAGACAACTTCCCGCACCCAGGCATCCAAAGTGGTCTTTAACCAGGCCTGGGTGAACTGCAGAAATCAGCCTCCCACCCCGGGGTCCCCCAGGGGGAGGCCCGTCCTGTCATGCAGCAGACTTGTCTTGTTTGGAAGCAGGCTGATGGGCGACCCAGGATTGTTTAGGTTTGGGCTTAGTGGTTTTGGAAGCATGAGCCTGTCTCGGGTACACCTGACCTTTTGCTTTCCCTGGAAGTCGAAAGGAACGTAAAGTGGTACTCTTAGCCTTCGGAGCAGAAGAATTAGTACTTGGGAGTAATACAGTCTTAGCAGTCGCCAAGTCAGTTACAATCTTGTTCAGATCCTCCCCAAATAGGATGTCCCCCTTAAAAGGGAGTACCACCAAGGTCTTTTTGGAGTCCAGGTCCACCTTCAAGGACCTTAACCACAAAATTCAGTGAGCCAGTATAGACGTAGTAGACGCTTTGGCGGCCATTACACCTGCCTCAGAGGCCGCCTCCTGAATATAGTGGGAGGTTGTAGTAATATAAGACAGGTATTGTCTGGCAATGTCAGAAAAATCCTGAGGCAGCTCATCCTCAATTGCCTGAACCCATGCTTCAATTCCTTTTGCAGCCCAGTAGGCTGCTATAGTGGGTCTATGTACAGCACTGGTAAGAGAGTAAATAGACTTCAGGCATCCGCGCTTATCTGTTGGTTCCTTCAGTGAGGTGACAGTGGTGACAGGCAGAGTAGATGACACCACAAGACGGGCGACATGAGAGTCCACCGGCGGTGGAGATTCCCACTTGTTACTCAACTCTGCAGGGATAGGATAATGAGCTAGCAACTTCTTAGACAGGGAAAATTTATTTCCTGGAGACGAACAGGGTTCCTGACGTATGTCAATCAAATGGTCAGAATGTGGTAAGACTACTTTAGTAACCTTCTGACGTTTGAACTTGTCAGGTTTCTTAGGCGCAGTAGTGGGCTCGATCTCATCATCTATTTGGAGAATCAGCTTAATAGCCTCCACTAGGTCTGGAACATCAACCTGGGTTGTAGATTCCTTGTCAGAAGCGACTGTATCAGTGTCTGACGGATCAGTATATTCCCCATCCTCATCAGAATTATCTGAAATATTTGTGGACTGTGAGGAAGAAATGGCCCGCTTAGATGACCCCTTGACCCTAGTGGGGCGTGAGGTAGACTTTTGTCTAACCAAAGATTGAATTAATTGTTGTAACAGGGCAGATTGTCCGCCCAAGGTGGAGACACTACAGGGACAATATGTGGCTGCAATGACACAGGAAGTCCCACAGGGGGCGTAAGACGTATCACAAGCGTATTCAGCATATTTGAGAACGCTGCCCAAGGTGGTTCCTGATTGGCCACAGGTGCTGCGGGTTGACTGGAAGGCGTATGGCACCCAGTACCTGAACCATCAGCTAAACCTTCCCCCTCAGGTAAATCCTTGGTGCTAGCACTGCATGATGCAGGAGCGTCCACGGATTTCCCACCCTGTGCGGCAGACATTATAGGGAATGTAGTCTTGGAGCGTAACAGTACAATATAGCCAGACAAACACAATACCTGCAAATTACCCCCTGACTTATGTGTCAGTAAATACAGGGCACAAGCAGAGGATTTAAGCGGTATGAGCACTGGCGTATCTATAATGGGGCAGTGTGTGCGCTGCACATGGGTCCCTGGGTCCAGAGGGGGCCCACACCACACACACTGCACCCATTTCTTCTATACTTACCTTTCCGGCGTCCATTGGCAACTGTGTGTGAGCCCCCTCCTCGCCGTCACTGCCACTGCTAGAGCACTGAGCGCTAGAGACTCTGGCACAGTGCATGCGCAGGACTCCAGAAAAATGGTGTATCCACAACTTGCTATCACAATACTCTGTACCCTGGGAGCTAGGTGCCGCAGGGTCTCATGTGTATATATATATATATATATATATACTGTGTAGCATATATATATATATATATATATATATACTGTGTAGCATTATATATATATATATATATATATATATATAATGCTACACAGTATATACGTTTTTTTATTTTTTCTGTGTATTTCAGTCACCTCATACCCAGCGGCGTTTCTAGAGAGGAGGGGACCCGTGTGCAGTCTCCGTGTGTGGTCCCCCTCCTCTCCTGTAGCCATCACCGCCGCTGCTAGCACTCTCAGCGCTGAGACTCTGGCACAGTGCTGCGGCCCTTGAAGTCTGCTTAAAAGCTCTTTTCAGGGCTGCCTAGCGCAGCCCCACCTGTTAGTGACCAACTTACAAACTGAGCTACAGTGCTCGGAGGCGGGGTTATAGAGGAGGTGGTGCAGTGCATCCTGGGAACAGTCAAAGCTTTAGCCTGTTGGTGCCTCGGATCAAGATCCAACTCTAGACCCTGATGTATTACCTGTGGAATCCCAGTGTACCCCGCTGCAGAAAAAGAGTTTCACAGTACCTTGAGTCCTGTGGTTAAAGTGGTCCTGGAGAGGTGGTGGAACTCATTTTTCCCACCACCTGAGACCTCTCCCCCCCCCCCCCTCCCCTCGCCAGTGCTAGAGTTTTCGGCAACTCCCTGCAAACTATAAATTGGTGCCCTGCTTCCCATACTTTAGTCGCCGCCTACAGGGGAATATATTTTTATTTTGCAAGTGTGCGATCGCATGTGTAGCAGAGCTGTACAAAAAGATCTTGCGCAGTTTCTGAGTTGCCCAGGACTTACTCAGCCGCTGCGATCACTTCAGCCTGTCCGGGACCGGAACTGACGTCAGGAACCCTCCCTGCAAACGCTTGGACACGCCTGCGTTTTTCCAACCACTCCCTGAAAACGGTCAGTTGCCACCCACAAACGCCTTCTTCCTGTCAATCTCCTTGCGATCAGCTGTGCGAATGGATTCTTCGTAAAAGCTTTTGCACAGCAACGATCCGCTTTGTACCTGTGCAGTGTACATGCGCATTGCGGTACATATGCATGCGCAGTTCTGACCTGATCGCAGCGCTGCAAAAAACGCGAGTGAGCAATCAGGTCTGAATTAGGCCCATTGTTCTCACAAAGAAGTAGCGTGATCACATAATAGTACCTCCATTTCACATTACACCACGCAGTAGCACAATGTTCTTCACATTACACTGCAAGTAGTGCCCCTGATTCACATTACACCACATAGTAATGCCCCTTATTCTGGTTACATCACTCAGTAGTGCCCTTTATTCACATTGCACTACACAATGGTACCCTTTATGCTGGTTATGCCACACAGTAGTGCCCCTTATACACAATTCCCACAGTAGTAGTGCTCCTTACACATAATGCCCTCAATAGTAGTGCTCCTTACACATTATGACCACAGTAGTGCCGTTTATACACATAATGCCCACAGTAGTGCCCCTTATCAGAGGCGTAACTAGAGGGGTGCGAGCAGGGCTCGTGCCCTGGGCGCCATGGTGGACCCGGAAAAGGGGGGCGCACTGGGGCGGCATAAATAAAGTGCATTTTATTGTGACCGCATCGCTATGGTTTAAAATTGTGCGATGCGGGCCTCCCGGCTGAACCAGAGTGTGCGGCGCTGGATGCCAGGGGCTGCTTTCACTCCCGGTCCTCCTCTAGCTGTATCGCTGCAGCAGCCTGGATATACTGGCTGCTGGACGTGTGGAGCTCCCGGGCTGCAGCGTCGCGCTCCCTGTTCAGCCTCTGCCCCGGCGACAGTGTGTCCCTGCAACAGGGCTGTTTTGTTATTTATGCCGGCCCCTCCAGTGTGCCGCAGCTCCGCAGCCGCCCGGCCTTAATTACCGGCTGCTGGGCGTGCTGAGAACCTTGGCTGCGGCGTCGCTCTCCCCGGCCGGCCTCCACCCCGGGGACACTGTGGCCCTGCTGCTGGGGAATGAGACCAGCTACTTGGAGGCCTGGTTCAGGATAGCCAAGCTGGGGATGGTCGCTGCCTTCCTCACCTACGTCTGGACACTGGAGCGGGCCCCTGATGTACTGCCTGGGATCCAGCTGCCTCATCACCAGCCCAGGTCTGTCTCATGTGTTTGCATCATGTATGTTTCATGTACTGTGTGTGTCATGTATGTATCATGTACTGTGTCATGTATGTATCTATTATGTCTGTTTATGTCATGTATATATGTGTGTGTAATGTCTGTAATAATAACCTGTTGGGGCTGCTATTGTATATAATACATACTCATCGACAAACACTGACATACACACACTGACACCTGTACATACACACCAACATACACACACTGACACCTGTACATACACACCAACATACACACACTGACACCTGTACATACACACCAACATACACACACTGACATACACACACTGACACCTGTACATTCACACCGACATACACACACTGACATACACACACTGACACCTGTACATACACACCAACATACACACACTGACATACACACACTGACACCTGTACATTCACACCGACATACACACACTGACATACACACACTGACACCTGTACATACACACCAACATACACACACTGACATACACACACTGACACCTGTACATTCACACCGACATACACACACTGACATACACACACTGACACCTGTACATACACACCAACATACACACACTGACATACACACACTAACACCTGTACATTCACACCGACATACACACACTGACATACACACACTGACACCTGTACATACACACCAACATACACACACTGACATACACACACTGACACCTGTACATTCACACCGACATACACACACTGACACCTGTACATACACACCAACATACACACACTGACATACACACACTGACACCTGTACATTCACACCAACATACACACACTGACATACACACACTGACACCTGTACATACACACCAACATACACACACTGACACCTGTACATTCACACCGACATACACACACTGACACCTGTACATTCACACCGACATACACACACTGACACCTGTACATTCACACCAACATACACACACTGACACCTGTACATTCACACCGACATACACACACTGACATACACACACTGACATACACACACTGACACCTGTACATACACACCAACATACACACACTGACACCTGTACATTCACACCGACATACACACACTGACATACACACACTGACACCTGTACATACACACCAACATACACACACTGACATACACACACTGACACCTGTACATTCACACCGACATACACACACTGACATACACACACTGACACCTGTACATACACACCAACATACACACACTGACACCTGTACATTCACACCGACATACACACACTGACACCTGTACATTCACACCGACATACACACACTGACATACACACACTGACACCTGTACATACACACCAACATACACACACTGACACCTGTACATACACACCAACATACACACACTGACACCTGTACATACACACCAACATACACACACTGACATACACACACTGACACCTGTACATACACACCAACATACACACACTGACACCTGTACATACACACCAACATACACACACTGAAATACACACACTGACACCTGTACATACACACCAACATACACACACTGACACCTGTACATACACACCAACATACACACACTGATATACACACACTGACACCTGTACATACACACCAACATACACACACTAACACCTGTACATACACACCAACATACACACACTGACATACACACACTGACACCTGTACATTCACACCGACATACACACACTGACACCTGTACATTCACACCGACATACACTCACTGACACCTGTACATACACACCAGCATACACACACTGACATACACACACTGACACCTGTACATTCACACCAACATACACACACTGACATACACACACTGACACCTGTACATTCACACCGACATACACACACTGACACCTGTACATTCACACCGACATACACTCACTGACACCTGTACATACACACCAACATACACACACTGACATACACACACTGACACCTGTACATTCACACCGACATACACACACTGACACCTGTACATTCACACCGACATACACACACTGACACCTGTACATACACACTGACATGCACACACTGACACCTGTACATTCACACCGACATACACACACTGACACCTGTACATACACACTAACATACACACACTGACACCTGTACATACACACCGACATACACACACTGACACCTGTACATACACACTGACATACACACACTGACACCTGTACATACACACTGACATACACACACTGACACCTGTACATTCACACCGACATACACACACTGACACCTGTACATACACACTAACATACACACACTGACACCTGTACATTCACACCGACATACACACACTGACATACACACACTGACACCTGTACATACACACCAACATACACACACTGACACCTGTACATTCACACCGACATACACACACTAACATACACACACTGACACCTGTACATACACACCAACATACACACACTGACACCTGTACATTCACACCGACATACACACACTGACACCTGTACATTCACACCGACATACACACACTGACACCTGTACATTCACACCGACATACACACACTGACACCTGTACATACACACTAACATACACACACTGACACCTGTACATACACACCGACATACACACACTGACACCTGTACATACACACTGACATACACACACTGACACCTGTACATACACACTGACATACACACACTGACACCTGTACATTCACACCGACATACAAACACTGACACCTGTACATACACACCAACATACACACACTGACACCTGTACATTCACACCGACATACAAACACTGACACCTGTACATACACACCAACATACACTGACATACACAGACTGACACCTGTACATACACACTGACATACACACACTGACACCTGTACATTCACACCGACATACAAACACTGACATCTGTACATACACACCAACATACACTGACATACACACACTGACACCTGTACATACACACCAACATACACACACTGACACCTGTACATACACACCAACATACACACACTGACACCTGTACATACACACCAACATACACTGACATACACACACTGACACCTGTACATACACACCAACACACACTGACATACACACACTGACACCTGTACATACACACCAACATACACACACTGACACCTGTACATACACACCAACATACACTGACATACACACACTGACACCTGTACATACACACCAACATACACACACTGACACCTGTACATACACACCAACATACACAGACATACACTCACTGACACCTGTACATTCACACCGACATACACACACTGACACCTGTACATACACACCAACATACACTGACATACACACACTGACACCTGTACATACACACCAACATACAAACACTGACACCTGTACATACACACCAACATACACTGACATACACACACTGACACCTGTACATTCACACCGACATACACACACTGACACCTGTACATACACACCGACATACACACACTGACACCTGTACATACACACCAACATACACACACTGACACCTGTACATACACACTGACATACACACTCTGACACCTGTACATACACACTGACATGCACACACTGACACCTATACGTACACACCGACATATACACACTGACACCTGTACATACACACCCACTGACACCTGTACATACACACCGACATACACACACTGACACCTGTACATATACACCGACATACACACACTGACACATGTACATACACACTGACATACACACACTAACACCTGTACATACACACCGACACACACTGACATACACACACTGACACCTGTACATACACACCGACATACACACCGACATACACTGACATACACACACTGACACAGGATCTTATGCTTATTTCACTATTCTGTCTATCTTTCTATCTCCCACTGCTTTCACCCTCTCCCTGGCGTCACCCTTTCCATGTGATTCACTGCTGTCACCCTCACCCTGTCAGTGAGATGACACAGGGGAGAAATGACAGTGTGCTGAGAGACAATGTGGGGGGGAGATGATGTTGTGCTGAGACACAATGCAGGGGGGAGACGATGTGCTGAGATAGGCAGGCTAGAGATGATGGTGTGCTGAGATACGCAGACTGGAGATGATGGTGTGCTGAGATACGCAGACTGGAGATGATGGTGTGCTGAGAGACGCAGGCTGGAGATGATGGTGTGCTGAGAGACGCAGGCTGGAGATGATGGTGTGCTGAGAGACGCAGGCTGAAGATGATGTAGGGGGGAGATGGTGGTGTGGCTGAGAGACAATGCAGTGGGGAGATGGTGTGCTGAGAGACTACCAGAGAGGAAATGATGAGGGACATTGGGGAGATGATGATGCGCTGAGAGACAATGGTGGGGTAAGGTGATGGTGTGCTGAGAGACTACGCAGAGAGGAAATGATGGTGTGGCTTAGAGGCACAGTGGGGAGATGGTATGGCTGAGAGGCAACGCAAGGGGGAGATGGTGTGACTGAGAGACGCAGGGGGTAGATGATGGCGTGCTGAGAGAGGACGCAGGGGGTAAGATGTGAGTCTGGTTGAACTGCTGTTGTATGATGATGACCTTAATAATATTCTTACACAAACAGGCATCTATCGGACCACGTGATATCCTACATGAAAAGTGATTACCGAATGAAGACTCAGTCTTCCCAGGGAGGATACATTTCTTCAGAGGTTTCCCATTGTGAGAAACCATCATATAGGTAAGGTGCATATGGAATAGAAATGGATGTTGACACAGTGACTAGAAACGGGTGGTGAGTCATGTTAACATGCCTCATTCTCAGTGACCACGCCCTTTCCAAATGTGACCACACCCACTTTTTTGTGTGCGCCTTCGGCGCGCACACATCTCTCGTGACCATGTGGGGGGGGGCGCCATTTACCATCTTGCCCTTGGCTCCAAAGACCCTAGTTACGCCTCTGCCCCTTATACATATATCTGCCTCTGTCACTCTAGCAGCTCACCGCCTGTGTCCCTCCAGCTGCTTCCCCACCTCTCTTGTCCCTTTAGCCCCCTCTCATGTTGTCTACAAGATGCAGAGAGCCTGCTCCTCTTCACTTCAGCGGCAGTGACAGCATGACATCACATACACCGTGCCGAAACAGTAAGCCACTGGGACCTGAGGAGGGGATGAATGCTGTCCAACAGACATAGTATGTGTGAAAACCAGGAGGGGTGGGCTCTAGATGGAGAAGGACCATGGAGCCACCAGGACCTGAGGAAGGGGGAGGTGGCTGCAGCTCATCAGAAACACTAGCGCCACCTGCATCATCTACTGATGTAGGTGATGGGGCAGGTTTTTCTGTTGGAATTACTGTGGAGGGCAATGGAGGTGGTGGAACTAGTTCCCCCAACCATTACAGGTGGTGGAACGCAATTCCACCTCGTTCCCCCTCACTTTAACCCCTGCTTGAGTCTTACTGGAGAAATAGCACTACAGTACTGTATATAAATACAATTATTATTATTGGTATCTGGCTCCGTAGAAGGTTAGTAATACTTCCTGATGACTGAAGCTGTAGTAAAATACAAAAAAAATAAATAAAAAAAAATCCAAAAGTAATGTAATAGTGGAAAAGAGCGTGTCATGCATGGGGCTCAGTCCAAATGACACAGACATGACCCTCTGCCTCCTACTCTGCCTATTTCCCTCTACCAGCCCTGTAGGTGTGCAGGAGTAATGCAGAGCCTATGGCCCTCAGACCTACCCAGATGTTCCTTACATGTCCATCAGACCTCCCCAGATGTTCCTTACATGTCCATCAGACCTCCCCAGATGTTCCTTACATGTCCATCAGACCTCCCCAGATGTTCCTTACATGTCCATCTGACCTCCCCAGATGTTCCTTACATGTCCATCTGACCTCCAACATGTAATCAGTCTGTTTGCTAATACTTACACATGCATACTCCACCACCCGCTGTCATTGACCCTCATGATGAGATGATGGCGGACAATGTGAGGTGATGACATGACATATCACATGAACTCCACTGTACCTTGTGTAGTTGGGAAGGGTACGGGCTCTCCATCACCAGGTGTGGTGGTTCCATTACTGTATATCTTTCAAAATCTAGTATATACTGTAGCAACACAAACTTGGCCAATCAGAGTTGGGGTGGAGTAATAGAGTAGGGATGAACATACTAGGTGGACTAAACCATAGATGACCCCCCCAACTCCATCCTCAATCCTTTAAGTAACCACTTATCGCCGTCCCTAGCCTGATCATTACATTATTCATTTCTTAATGCAAAGTAAAACACTTTATTTTTTAAATACTTGGGGGAAAAAATGGGTCATGGGGGTGTGCGAACAAAGGGTGGAATTGAACCACTCTTTTCCTAAAAAGCTACAGGTTTGAAGGTGTTGGTAGACCCTGCTGGCAGGGGAGTCGAGCGCAATAAAGCCCCTTGCGAGCTCACTGAACTCGCCACAGGGTCTCTTCCCACTCTATGAGTGTCGTAGACACCCACGAGTGGGAATAGTCCCTGTTAGTCGGCATTCCGACTGTCGGGCATTTGATTGCATCGCTCGGGATCCCAACGTCGACATGGTGACCAGCAAGATCCCGAGCGCTGGTCATGTGACCGCATCCAGTTTGAAGCCTGCTCCCCAGACCATTGAAGATCATCTTGTCATGCGTTTTCTCTCTTTATATTTTAAGACTACATTTGTACGTTGTTTAGGATTAGGGAGATATGTGTTTTAATTAGAGATGTGCACCGGAAATTTTTCGGGTTTTGTGTTTTGGTTTTGGATTCGGTTCCGCGGCCGTGTTTTGGATTCGGACGCGTTTTGGCAAAACCTCCCTGAAAATTTTTTGTCGGATTCGGGTGTGTTTTGGATTCGGGTGTTTTTTTTCAAAAAACCCTCAAAAACAGCTTAAATCATAGAATTTGGGGGTAATTTTGATCCTATAGTTTTATTAACCTCAATAACCATAATTTCCACTCATTTCCAGTCTATTCTGAACACCTCACACCTCACAATATTATTTTTAGTCCTAAAATTTGCACCGAGGTCGCTGGATGGGATGGTCTTCTGTATGCCGGCGGTCGGGCTCCCGGCGGTCAGTATACCGGCGCCGGGAGCCCGACAGCCGGCATACCGACACTTATTTTCCCTCGTGGGGGTCCACGACCCCCATAGAGGGAGAATAAAATAGTGTGGCGCGCGTAGCGCGCCACCGTGCCCGTAGCGTGGCGAGCGCAGCGAGCCCGCAAGGGGCTCATTTGCGCTCGCCACGCTGTCGGTAAGCCGGCGGTCGGGCTCCCGGCGCCGGTATGCTGGTCGCCGGGAGCCCGACCGCCGGCCAGCCGTAGTGAACCCCGCTGGATGACTAAGCTAAGCGACCCAAGAGGGCGGCACAAACACCTGTCCCATCTAGGAGTGGCACTGCAGTGTCAGACAGGATGGCACTTCAAAAAAATTGGCCCCAAGCAGCACATGATGCAAAGAAAAGAGAAAAAGAGGTGCACTGTGGTCGCTGGACGGCTAAGCTAAGCGACACAAACACCTCAATATCACAGGAATTATTCGTTCTAATCAATGGTATTATTGGTCCAAATCACTGGAAGAAAATGACAAAATCACTGGAATTATTTGTTCTAATCAATGGTTATATTGGTCCAAATCACTGGAAGAAAATGGAATGGATGGATACTTGCAGTGACACAGAGCTGCAAGATACAGCAATGGCCTACTGTACACAACTATATACTGTTGGGTCACCAAAATGTTGCACTGTAATACTATATTTACTGCTCACAAAAATGCCGCACAGATATGGAATGGATACGTGCACTCAGTGACACAGAGCTGCAAGATACAGCAATGGCCTACTTACACAACTATATACTGTTGGGTCACCAAAATGCTGCACTGTGTAATACTATATATTAGAGATGAGCGGGTTCGGTTTCTCTGAATCCGAACCCGCCAGAACTTCATGTTTTTTTTCACGGGTCCGAGCGACTCGGATCTTCCCGCCTTGCTCGGTTAACCCGAGCGCGCCCGAACGTCATCATGACGCTGTCGGATTCTCGCGAGGCTCGGATTCTATCGCGAGACTCGGATTCTATATAAGGAGCCGCGCGTCGCCGCCATTTTCACACGTGCATTGAGATTGATAGGGAGAGGACGTGGCTGGCGTCCTCTCCGTTTAGAATTAGAATAGATTAGAGAGACACTTGATTTACTAATTTTGGGGAGCATTAGGAGTACTCAGTAGTGTACAGTGCAGAGTTTTGCTGATAGTGACCAGTGACCACCACTTTTATTTATAATCCGTTCTCTGCCTGAAAAAAGCGATACACAGCACACAGTGACTCAGTCACATACCATATCTGTGTGCACTGCTCAGGCTCAGGCCAGTGTGCTGCATCATCTATTATCTATCTATATATAATATTATATATATCTGTCTGACTGCTCAGCTCACACAGCTTATAATTGTGGGGGAGACTGGGGAGCACTACTGCAGTGCCAGTTATAGGTTATAGCAGGAGCCAGGAGTACATAATATATTATATAGTGAGTGACCACCAGACACACAGTGCAGTTTATTTAATATATCCGTTCTCTGCCTGAAAAAAGCGATACACACAGTGACTCAGTCAGTCACATACCATATCTGTGTGCACTGCTCAGGCTCAGGCCAGTGTGCTGCATCATCTATATATATTATATATCTGTCTGACTGCTCAGCTCACACAGCTTATAATTGTGGGGGAGACTGGGGAGCACTACTGCAGTGCCAGTTATAGGTTATAGCAGGAGCCAGGAGTACATAATATTATATTAAAATTAAACAGTGCACACTTTTGCTGCAGGAGTGCCACTGCCAGTGTGACTAGTGACCAGTGACCTGACCACCAGTATATAATATTAGTAGTATACTATCTCTTTATCAACCAGTCTATATTAGCAGCAGACACAGTACAGTGCGGTAGTTCACGACTGTGGCTACCTCTGTGTCGGCACTCGGCAGCCTGTCCATAATTGTATATACCACCTAACCGTGGTTTTTTTTTCTTTCTTTATACATACATACTAGTTACGAGTATACTATCTCTTTATCAACCAGTCTATATATTAGCAGCAGACACAGTACAGTGCGGTAGTTCACGGCTGTGGCTACCTCTGTGTCGGCACTCGGCAGCCCGTCCATAATTGTATATACCACCTAACCGTGGTTTTTTTTTCTTTCTTTATACATACATACATACTAGTTACGAGTATACTATCTCTTTATCAACCAGTCTATATATTAGCAGCAGACACAGTACAGTGCGGTAGTTCACGGCTGTGGCTACCTCTGTGTCGGCACTCGGCAGCCCGTCCATAATTGTATATACCACCTAACCGTGGTTTTTTTTTCTTTCTTTGTACATACATACTAGTTACGAGTATACTATCTCTTTATCAACCAGTCTATATTAGCAGCAGACACAGTACAGTGCGGTAGTTCACGGCTGTGGCTACCTCTGTGTCGGCACTCGGCAGCCCGTCCAAAATTGTATATACCACCTAACCGTGGTTTTTTTTTCTTTCTTTATACATACATACTAGTTACGAGTATACTATCTCTTTATCAACCAGTCTATATTAGCAGCAGACACAGTACAGTGCGGTAGTTCACGGCTGTGGCTACCTCTGTGTCGGCACTCGGCAGCCCGTCCATAATTGTATATACCACCTAACCGTGGTTTTTTTTTCTTTCTTTATACATACATACTAGTAACGAGTATACTATCTCTTTATCAACCAGTCTATATATTAGCAGCAGACACAGTACAGTGCGGTAGTTCACGGCTGTGGCTACCTCTGTGTCGGCACTCGGCAGCCCGTCCATAATTGTATATACCACCTAACCGTGGGTTTTTTTTCTTTCTTTATACATACATACTAGTTACGAGTATACTATCTCTTTATCAACCAGTCTATATATTAGCAGCAGACACAGTACAGTGCGGTAGTTCACGGCTGTGGCTACCTCTGTGTCGGCACTCGGCAGCCCGTCCATAATTGTATATACCACCTAACCGTGGTTTTTTTTTCTTTCTTTATACATACATACTAGTTACGAGTATACTATCTCTTTATCAACCAGTCTATATATTAGCAGCAGACACAGTACAGTGCGGTAGTTCACGGCTGTGGGTACCTCTGTGTCGGCACTCGGCAGCCCGTCCATAATTGTATATACCACCTAACCGTGGTTTTTTTTTCTTTCTTTATACATACATACTAGTTACGAGTATACTATCTCTTTATCAACCAGTCTATATATTAGCAGCAGACACAGTACAGTGCGGTAGTTCACGGCTGTGGCTACCTCTGTGTCGGCACTCGGCAGCCCGTCCATAATTGTATATACCACCTAACCGTGGTTTTTTTTTCTTTCTTTATACATACATACTAGTTACGAGTATACTATCTCTTTATCAACCAGTCTATATATTAGCAGCAGACACAGTACAGTGCGGTAGTTCACGGCTGTGGCTACCTCTGTGTCGGCACTCGGCAGCCCGTCCATAATTGTATATACCACCTAACCGTGGTTTTTTTTTCTTTCTTTATACATACATACTAGTTACGAGTATACTATCTCTTTATCAACCAGTCTATATATTAGCAGCAGACACAGTACAGTGCGGTAGTTCACGGCTGTGGCTACCTCTGTGTCGGCACTCGGCAGCCCGTCCATAATTGTATACTAGTATCCAATCCATCCATCTCCATTGTTTACCTGTGGTGCCTTTTAGTTGTGCCTATTAAAATATGGAGAACAAAAATGTTGAGGTTCCAAAATTAGGGAAAGATCAAGATCCACTTCCACCTCGTGCTGAAGCTGCTGCCACTAGTCATGGCCGAGACGATGAAATGCCAGCAACGTCGTCTGCCAAGGCCGATGCCCAATGTCATAGTACAGAGCATGTCAAATCCAAACACCAAATATCAGTAAAAAAAGGACTCCAAAAACCTAAAATAAAATTGTCGGAGGAGAAGCGTAAACTTGCCAATATGCCATTTACCACACGGAGTGGCAAGGAACGGCTGAGGCCCTGGCCTATGTTCATGGCTAAGTGGTTCAGCTTCACATGAGGATGGAAGCACTCAGCCTCTCGCTAGAGAAATGAAAAGACTCAAGCTGGCAAAAGCAGCACAGCAAAGAACTGTGCATTCTTCGAAATCCCAAATCCACAAGGAGAGTCCAATTGTGTCGGTTGCGATGCCTGACCTTCCCAACACTGGACGTGAAGAGCATGCGCCTTCCACCATTTGCACGCCCCCTGCAAGTGCTGGAAGGAGCACCCGCAGTCCAGTTCCTGATAGTCAGATTGAAGATGTCAGTGTTGAAGTACACCAGGATGAGGAGGATATGGGTGTTGCTGGCGCTGGGGAGGAAATTGACCAGGAGGATTCTGATGGTGAGGTGGTTTGTTTAAGTCAGGCACCCGGGGAGACACCTGTTGTCCGTGGGAGGAATAGGGCCATTGACATGCCTGGTCAAAATACCAAAAAAATCAGCTCTTCGGTGTGGAAGTATTTCACCAGAAATGCGGACAACATTTGTCAAGCCGTGTGTTGCCTTTGTCAAGCTGTAATAAGTAGGGGTAAGGACGTTAACCACCTCGGAACATCCTCCCTTATACGTCACCTGCAGTGCATTCATAATAAGTCAGTGACAAGTTCAAAAACTTTGGGTGACAGCGGAAGCAGTCCACTGACCAGTAAATCCCTTCCTCTTGTAACCAAGCTCACGCAAACCACCCCACCAACTCCCTCAGTGTCAATTTCCTCCTTCCCCAGGAATGCCAATAGTCCTGCAGGCCATGTCACTGGCAATTCTGACGATTCCTCTCCTGCCTGGGATTCCTCCGATGCATCCTTGCGTGTAACGCCTACTGCTGCTGGCGCTGCTGTTGTTGCTGCTGGGAGTCGATGGTCATCCCAGAGGGGAAGTTGTAAGCCCACTTGTACTACTTCCAGTAAGCAATTGACTGTCCAACAGTCCTTTGCGAGGAAGATGAAATATCACAGCAGTCATCCTGCTGCAAAGCGGATAACTGAGGCCTTGACAACTATGTTGGTGTTAGACGTGCGTCCGGTATCCGCCGTTAGTTCACAGGGAACTAGACAATTTCTTGAGGTAGTGTGCCCCCGTTACCAAATACCATCTAGGTTCCACTTCTCTAGGCAGGCGATACCGATAATGTACACGGACGTCAGAAAAAGACTCACCAGTGTCCTAAAAAATGCAGTTGTACCCAATGTCCACTTAACCACGGACATGTGGACAAGTGGAGCAGGGCAGGGTCAGGACTATATGACTGTGACAGCCCACTGGGTAGATGTATGGACTCCCGCCGCAAGAACAGCAGCGGCGGCACCAGTAGCAGCATCTCGCAAACGCCAACTCTTTCCTAGGCAGGCTACGCTTTGTATCACCGCTTTCCAGAATACGCACATAGCTGAAAACCTCTTACGGCAACTGAGGAAGATCATCGCGGAATGGCTTACCCCAATTGGACTCTCCTGTGGATTTGTGGCATCGGACAACGCCAGCAATATTGTGTGTGCATTAAATATGGGCAAATTCCAGCACGTCCCATGTTTTGCACATACCTTGAATTTGGTGGTGCAGAATTTTTTTAAAAACGACAGGGGCGTGCAAGAGATGCTGTCGGTGGCCAGAATAATTGCGGGACACTTTCGGCGTACAGGCACCACGTACAGAAGACTGGAGCACCACCAAAAACTACTGAACCTGCCCTGCCATCATCTGAAGCAAGAAGTGGTAACGAGGTGGAATTCAACCCTCTATATGCTTCAGAGATTGGAGGAGCAGCAAAAGGCCATTCAAGCCTATACAATTGAGCACGATATAGGAGGTGGAATGCACCTGTCTCAAGCGCAGTGGAGAATGATTTCAACATTGTGCAAGGTTCTGATGCCCTTTGAACTTGCCACACGTGAAGTCAGTTCAGACACTGCCAGCCTGAGTCAGGTCATTCCCCTCATCAGGCTTTTGCAGAAGAAGCTGGAGACATTGAAGGAGGAGCTAACACGGAGCGATTCCGCTAGGTATGTGGGACTTGTGGATGGAGCCCTTAATTCGCTTAACAAGGATTCACGGGTGGTCAATCTGTTGAAATCAGAGCACTACATTTTGGCCACCGTGCTCGATCCTAGATTTAAAGCCTACCTTGGATCTCTCTTTCCGGCAGACACAAGTCTGCTGGGGTTCAAAGACCTGCTGGTGACAAAATTGTCAAGTCAAGCGGAACGCGACCTGTCAACATCTCCTCCTTCACATTCTCCCGCAACTGGGGGTGCGAGGAAAAGGCTCAGAATTCCGAGCCCACCCGCTGGCGGTGATGCAGGGCAGTCTGGAGCGACTGCTGATGCTGACATCTGGTCCGGACTGAAGGACCTGACAACGATTACGGACATGTCGTCTACTGTCACTGCATATGATTCTCTCACCATTGAAAGAATGGTGGAGGATTATATGAGTGACCGCATCCAAGTAGGCACGTCACACAGTCCGTACTTATACTGGCAGGAAAAAGAGGCAATTTGGAGGCCCTTGCACAAACTGGCTTTATTCTACCTAAGTTGCCCTCCCACAAGTGTGTACTCCGAAAGAGTGTTTAGTGCCGCCGCTCACCTTGTCAGCAATCGGCGTACGAGGTTACATCCAGAAAATGTGGAGAAGATGATGTTCATTAAAATGAATTATAATCAATTCCTCCGTGGAGACATTCACCAGCAGCAATTGCCTCCACAAAGTACACAGGGAGCTGAGATGGTGGATTCCAGTGGGGACGAATTGATAATCTGCGAGGAGGGGGATGTACACGGTGATATATCGGAGGATGATGATGAGGTGGAGATCGTGCCTCTGTAGAGCCAGTTTGTGCAAGGAGCGATTAATTGCTTCTTTTTTGGTGGGGGTCCAAACCAACCCGTCATTTCAGTCACAGTCGTGTGGCAGACCCTGTCACTGAAATGATGGGTTGGTTAAAGTGTGCATGTCCTGTTTATACAACATAAGGGTGGGTGGGAGGGCCCAAGGACAATTCCATCTTGCACCTCTTTTTTCTTTAATTTTTCTTAATTTAATTAATTAATTAATTTTTCTTAATTTAATTTTTTGCGTCATGTGCTGTTTGGGGAGGGTTTTTTGGAAGGGCCATCCTGCGTGCCACTGCAGTGCCACTCCTAGATGGGCCCGGTGTTTGTGTCGGCCACTAGGGTCGCTTATCTTACTCACACAGCTACCTCATTGCGCCTCTTTTTTTCTTTGCGTCATGTGCTGTTTGGGGAGGGTTTTTTGGAAGGGACATCCTGCGTGACACTGCAGTGCCACTCCTAGATGGGCCAGGTGTTTGTGTCGGCCACTAGGGTCGCTTATCTTACTCACACAGCTACCTCATTGCGCCTCTTTTTTTCTTTGCGTCATGTGCTGTTTGGGGAGGGTTTTTTGGAAGGAACATCCTGCGTGACACTGCAGTGCCACTCCTAGATGGGCCCGGTGTTTGTGTCGGCCACTAGGGTCGCTTAGCTTACTCACACAGCTACCTCATTGCGCCTCTTTTTTTCTTTGCGTCGTGTGCTGTTTGGGGAGGGTTTTTTGGAAGGGCCATCCTGCGTGCCACTGCAGTGCCACTCCTAGATGGGCCCGGTGTTTGTGTCGGCCACTAGGGTCGCTTATCTTACTCACACAGCTACCTCATTGCGCCTCTTTTTTTATTTGCGTCATGTGCTGTTTGGGGAGGGTTTTTTGGAAGGGACATCCTGCGTGACACTGCAGTGCCACTCCTAGATGGGCCCGGTGTTTGTGTCGGCCTCTAGGGTCGCTTATCTTACTCACACAGCTACCTCATTGCGCCTCTTTTTTTCTTTGCGTCATGTGCTGTTTGGGGAGGGTTTTTTGGAAGGGCCATCCTGCGTGACACTGCAGTGCCACTCCTAGATGGGCCCGGTGTTTGTGTCGGCCACTAGGGTCGCTTATCTTACTCACACAGCTACCTCATTGCGCCTCTTTTTTTCTTTGCGTCATGTGCTGTTTGGGGAGGGTTTTTTGGAAGGGACATCCTGCATGACACTGCAGTGCCACTCCTAGATGGGCCCGGTGTTTGTGTCGGCCACTAGGGTCGCTTAGCTTACTCACACAGCTACTAGAGATGTGCACTTGAAATTTTTCGGGTTTTGTGTTTTGGTTTTGGGTTCGGTTCCGCGGCCGTGTTTTGGGTTCGACCGCGTTTTGGCAAAACCTCACCGAATTTTTTTTGTCGTATTCGGGTGTGTTTTGGATTCGGGTGTTTTTTTTTTAAAACACTAAAAAACAGCTTAAATCATAGAATTTGGGGGTCATTTTGATCCCAAAGTATTATTAACCTCAAAAACCATAATTTCCACTCATTTTCAGTCTATTCTGAATACCTCACACCTCACAATATTATTTTTAGTCCTAAAATTTGCACCTAGGTCGCTGGATGACTAAGCTAAGCGACCCTAGTGGCCGACACAAACACCGTACCCATCTAGGAGTGGCACTGCAGTGTCACGCAGGATGGCCCTTCCAAAAAACACTCCCCAAACAGCACATGACGCAAAGAAAAAAAGAGGCGCAATGAGGTAGCTGTGTGAGTAAGATAAGCGACCCTTGTGGCCGACACAAACACCGGGCCCATCTAGGAGTGGCACTGCAGTGTCACGCAGGATGGCCCTTCAAAAAAACCCTCCTCAAACAGCACATGACGCAAAGAAAAAAAGAGGCGCAATGAGGTAGCTGTGTGAGTAAGATAAGCGACCCTAGTGGCCGACACAAACACCGGGCCCATCTAGGAGTGGCACTGCAGTGTCACGCAGGATGGCCCTTCCAAAAAACCCTCCCCAAACAGCACATGACGCAAAGAAAAAAAGAGGCGCAATGAGGTAGCTGTGTGAGTAAGATAAGCGACCCTAGTGGCCGACAAAAACACCGTGCCCATCTAGGAGTGGCACTGCAGTGTCACGCAGGATGGCCCTTCCAAAAAAACCTCCCCAAACAGCACATGACGCAAAGAAAAAAAGAGGCGCAATGAGGTAGCTGTGTGAGTAAGATAAGCGACCCTAGTGGCCGACACAAACACCGTGCCCATCTAGGAGTGGCACTGCAGTGTCACGCAGGATGGCCCTTCCAAAAAACCCTCCCCAAACAGCACATGACGCAAAGAAAAAAAGAGGCGCAATGAGGTAGCTGTGTGAGTAAGATAAGCGACCCTAGTGGCCGACACAAACACCGTGCCCATCTAGGAGTGGCACTGCAGTGTCACGCAGGATGGCCCTTCCAAAAAACCCTCCCCAAACAGCACATGACGCAAAGAAAAAAAGAGGCGCAATGAGGTAGCTGTGTGAGAAAGATAAGCGACCCTAGTGGCCGACACAAACACCGTGCCCATCTAGGAGTGGCACTGCAGTGTCACGCAGGATGGCCCTTCCAAAAAACCCTCCCCAAACAGCACATGACGCAAAGAAAAAAAGAGGCGCAATGAGGTAGCTGTGTGAGTAAGATAAGCGACCCTAGTGGCCGACACAAACACCGTGCCCATCTAGGAGTGGCACTGCAGTGTCACGCAGGATGGCCCTTCCAAAAAACCCTCCCCAAACAGCACATGACGCAAAGAAAAAAAGAGGCGCAATGAGGTAGCTGTGTGAGTAATATAAGCGACCCTAGTGGCCGACACAAACACCGGGCCCATCTAGGAGTGGCACTGCAGTGTCACGCAGGATGGCCCTTCCAAAAAACATTCCACAAACAGCACATGACGCAAAGAAAAATTAAAGAAAAAAGAGGTGCAAGATGGAATTGTCCTTGGGCCCTCCCACCCACCCTTATGTTGTATAAACAGGACATGCACACTTTAACCAACCCATCATTTCAGTGACAGGGTCTGCCACACGACTGTGACTGAAATGACGGGTTGGTTTGGACCCCCACCAAAAAAGAAGCAATTAATCTCTCCTTGCACAAACTGGCTCTACAGAGGCAAGATGTCCACCTCATCATCATCCTCCGATATATCACCGTGTACATCCCCCTCCTCACAGATTATCAATTCGTCCCCACTGGAATCCACCATCTCAGCTCCCTGTGTACTTTGTGGAGGCAATTGCTGCTGGTCAATGTCTCCACGGAGGAATTGATTATAATTCATTTTAATGAACATCATCTTCTCCACATTTTCTGGATGTAACCTCGTACGCCGATTGCTGACAAGGTGAGCGGCGGCACTAAACACTCTTTCGGAGTACACACTTGTGGGAGGGCAACTTAGGTAGAATAAAGCCAGTTTGTGCAAGGGCCTCCAAATTGCCTCTTTTTCCTGCCAGTATAAGTACGGACTGTGTGACGTGCCTACTTGGATGCGGTCACTCATATAATCCTCCACCATTCTTTCAATGGTGAGAGAATCATATGCAGTGACAGTAGACGACATGTCCGTAATCGTTGTCAGGTCCTTCAGTCCGGACCAGATGTCAGCATCAGCAGTCGCTCCAGACTGCCCTGCATCACCGCCAGCGGGTGGGCTCGGAATTCTGAGCCTTTTCCTCGCACCCCCAGTTGCGGGAGAATGTGAAGGAGGAGATGTTGACAGGTCGTGTTCCACTTGACTTGACAATTTTGTCACCAGCAGGTCTTTCAACTAGAGATGAGCGCCTGAAATTTTTCGGGTTTTGTGTTTTGGTTTTGGGTTCGGTTCCGCGGCCGTGTTTTGGGTTCGAACGCGTTTTGGCAAAACCTCACCGAATTTTTTTTGTCGGATTCGGGTGTGTTTTGGATTCGGGTGTTTTTTTTCAAAAAACACTAAAAAACAGCTTAAATCATAGAATTTGGGGGTCATTTTGATCCCAAAGTATTAATAACCTCAAAAACCATAATTTACACTCATTTTCAGTCTATTCTGAATACCTCACACCTCACAATATTATTTTTAGTCCTAAAATTTGCACCGAGGTCGCTGTGTGAGTAAGATAAGCGACCCTAGTGGCCGACACAAACACCGGGCCCATCTAGGAGTGGCACTGCAGTGTCACGCAGGATGTCCCTTCCAAAAAACCCTCCCCAAACAGCACATGACGCAAAGAAAAAAAGAGGCGCAATGAGGTAGCTGTGTGAGTAAGATTAGCGACCCTAGTGGCCGACACAAACACCGGGCCCATCTAGGAGTGGCACTGCAGTGTCACGCAGGATGGCCCTTCCAAAAAACCCTCCCCAAACAGCACATGACGCAAAGAAAAAAAGAGGCGCAATGAGGTAGCTGTGTGAGTAAGATTAGCGACCCTAGTGGCCGACACAAACACCGGGCCCATCTAGGAGTGGCACTGCAGTGTCACGCAGGATGTCCCTTCCAAAAAACCCTCCCCAAACAGCACATGACGCAAAGAAAAAAAGAGGCGCAATGAGGTAGCTGTGTGAGTAAGATTAGCGACCCTAGTGGCCGACACAAACACCGGGCCCATCTAGGAGTGGCACTGCAGTGTCACGCAGGATGTCCCTTCCAAAAAACCCTCCCCAAACAGCACATGACGCAAAGAAAAAAAGAGGCGCAATGAGGTAGCTGACTGTGTGAGTAAGATTAGCGACCCTAGTGGCCGACACAAACACCGGGCCCATTTAGGAGTGGCACTGCAGTGTCACGCAGGATGTCCCTTCCAAAAAACCCTCCCCAATCAGCACATGATGCAAAGAAAAAGAAAAGAAAAAAGAGGTGCAAGATGGAATTGTCCTTGGGCCCTCCCACCCACCCTTATGTTGTATAAACAAAACAGGACATGCACACTTTAACCAACCCATCATTTCAGTGACAGGGTCTGCCACACGACTGTGACTGATATGACGGGTTGGTTTGGACCCCCCCAAAAAAGAAGCAATTAATCTCTCCTTGCACAAACTGGCTCTACAGAGGCAAGATGTCCACCTCATCATCACCCTCCGATATATCACCGTGTACATCCCCCTCCTCACAGATTATCAATTCGTCCCCACTGGAATCCACCATCTCAGCTCCCTGTGTACTTTGTGGAGGCAATTGCTGCTGGTCAATGTCTCCGCGGAGGAATTGATTATAATTCATTTTAATGAACATCATCTTCTCCACATTTTCTGGATGTAACCTCGTACGCTGATTGCTGACAAGGTGAGCGGCGGCACTAAACACTCTTTCGGAGTACACACTTGTGGGAGGGCAACTTAGGTAGAATAAAGCCAGTTTGTGCAAGGGCCTCCAAATTGCCTCTTTTTCCTGCCAGTATAAGTACGGACTGTGTGACGTGCCTACTTGGATGCGGTCACTCATATAATCCTCCACCATTCTATCAATGTTGAGAGAATCATATGCAGTGACAGTAGACGACATGTCCGTAATCGTTGTCAGGTCCTTCAGTCCGGACCAGATGTCAGCATCAGCAGTCGCTCCAGACTGCCCTGCATCACCGCCAGCGGGTGGGCTCGGAATTCTGAGCCTTTTCCTCGCACCCCCAGTTGCGGGAGAATGTGAAGGAGGAGATGTTGACAGGTCGCGTTCCGCTTGACTTGACAATTTTGTCACCAGCAGGTCTTTCAACCCCAGCAGACTTGTGTCTGCCGGAAAGAGAGATCCAAGGTAGGCTTTAAATCTAGGATCGAGCACGGTGGCCAAAATGTAGTGCTCTGATTTCAACAGATTGACCACCCGTGAATCCTTGTTAAGCGAATTAAGGGCTCCATCCACAAGTCCCACATGCCTAGCGGAATCGCTCCGTGTTAGCTCCTCCTTCAATGTCTCCAGCTTCTTCTGCAAAAGCCTGATGAGGGGAATGACCTGACTCAGGCTGGCAGTGTCTGAACTGACTTCACGTGTGGCAAGTTCAAAGGGCATCAGAACCTTGCACAACGTTGAAATCATTCTCCACTGCGCTTGAGACAGGTGCATTCCAACTACTATATCGTGCTCAATTGTATAGGCTTGAATGGCCTTTTGCTGCTCCTCCAACCTCTGAAGCATATAGAGAGTTGAATTCCACCTCGTTACCACTTCTTGCTTCAGATGATGGCAGGGCAGGTTCAGTAGTTTTTGGTGGTGCTCCAGTCTTCTGTACGTGGTGCCTGTACGCCGAAAGTGTCCCGCAATTCTTCTGGCCACCGACAGCATCTCTTGCACGCCCCTGTCGTTTTTTAAAAAATTCTGCACCACCAAATTCAAGGTATGTGCAAAACATGGGACGTGCTGGAATTTGCCCATATTTAATGCACACACAATATTGCTGGCGTTGTCCGATGCCACAAATCCACAGGAGAGTCCAATTGGGGTAAGCCATTCCGCGATGATCTTCCTCAGTTGCCGTAAGAGGTTTTCAGCTGTGTGCGTATTCTGGAAACCGGTGATACAAAGCGTAGCCTGCCTAGGAAAGAGTTGGCGTTTGCGAGATGCTGCTACTGGTGCCGCCGCTGCTGTTCTTGCGGCGGGAGTCCATACATCTACCCAGTGGGCTGTCACAGTCATATAGTCCTGACCCTGCCCTGCTCCACTTGTCCACATGTCCGTGGTTAAGTGGACATTGGGTACAGCTGCATTTTTTAGGACACTGGTGACTCTTTTTCTGAGGTCTGTGTACATTTTCGGTATCGCCTGCCTAGAGAAATGGAACCTAGATGGTATTTGGTACCGGGGACACTGTACCTCCAACAAGTCTCTAGTTGGCTCTGCAGTAATGATGGATACCGGAACCACGTTTCTCACCACCCAGGATGCCAAGGCCTCAGTTATCCGCTTTGCAGTAGGATGACTGCTGTGATATTTCATCTTCCTCGCAAAGGACTGTTGAACAGTCAATTGCTTACTGGAAGTAGTACAAGTGGGCTTACGACTTCCCCTCTGGGATGACCATCGACTCCCAGCGGCAACAACAGCAGCGCCAGCAGCAGTAGGCGTTACACGCAAGGATGCATCGGAGGAATCCCAGGCAGGAGAGGACTCGTCAGAATTGCCAGTGACATGGCCTGCAGGACTATTGGCATTCCTGGGGAAGGAGGAAATTGACACTGAGGGAGTTGGTGGGGTGGTTTGCGTGAGCTTGGTTACAAGAGGAAGGGATTTACTGGTCAGTGGACTGCTTCCGCTGTCACCCAAAGTTTTTGAACTTGTCACTGACTTATTATGAATGCGCTGCAGGTGACGTATAAGGGAGGATGTTCCGAGGTGGTTAACGTCCTTACCCCTACTTATTACAGCTTGACAAAGGGAACACACGGCTTGACACCTGTTGTCCGCATTTCTGGTGAAATACCTCCACACCGAAGAGCTGATTTTTTTGGTATTTTCACCTGGCATGTCAACGGCCATATTCCTCCCACGGACAACAGGTGTCTCCCCGGGTGCCTGACTTAAACAAACCACCTCACCATCAGAATCCTCCTGGTCAATTTCCTCCCCAGCGCCAGCAACACCCATATCCTCCTCATCCTGGTGTACTTCAACACTGACATCTTCAATCTGACTATCAGGAACTGGACTGCGGGTGCTCCTTCCAGCTCTTGCAGGGGGCGTGCAAATGGTGGAAGGCGCATGCTCTTCACGTCCAGTGTTGGGAAGGTCAGGCATCGCAACCGACACAATTGGACTCTCCTTGTGGATTTGGGATTTCGAAGAATGCACAGTTCTTTGCTGTGCTGCTTTTGCCAGCTTGAGTCTTTTCATTTTTCTAGCGAGAGGCTGAGTGCTTCCATCCTCATGTGAAGCTGAACCACTAGCCATGAACATAGGCCAGGGCCTCAGCCGTTCCTTGCCACTCCGTGTCGTAAATGGCATATTGGCAAGTTTACGCTTCTCCTCCGACAATTTTATTTTAGGTTTTGGAGTCCTTTTTTTTCTGATATTTGGTGTTTTGGATTTGACATGCTCTGTACTATGACATTGGGCATCGGCCTTGGCAGACGACGTTGCTGGCATTTCATCGTCTCGGCCATGACTAGTGGCAGCAGCTTCAGCACGAGGTGGAAGTGGATCTTGATCTTTCCCTAATTTTGGAACCTCAACATTTTTGTTCTCCATATTTTAATAGGCACAACTAAAAGGCACCTCAGGTAAACAATGGAGATGGATACTAGTATACAATTATGGACTGCCTGCCGAGTGCAGACACAGAGGTAGCCACAGCCGTGAACTACCGTACTGTACTGTGTCTGTTGCTAATATAGACTGGTTGATAAAGAGATGTCTATGTAACTATGTATGTATAAAGAAGAAAGAAAAAAAAACCACGGTTAGGTGGTATACAATTATGGACGGACTGCCTGCCGAGTGCCGACACAGAGGTAGCCACAGCCGTGAACTACCGCACTGTACTGTGTCTGCTGCTAATATATAGACTGGTTGATAAAGAGATAGTATACTCGTAACTAGTATGTATGTATAAAGAAAGAAAAAAAAACCACGGTTAGGTGGTATATACAATTATGGACGGGCTGCCGAGTGCCGACACAGAGGTAGCCACAGCCGTGAACTACCGCACTGTACTGTGTCTGCTGCTAATATATAGACTGGTTGATAAAGAGATAGTATACTCGTAACTAGTATGTATGTATAAAGAAAGAAAAAAAAACCACGGTTAGGTGGTATATACAATTATGGACGGGCTGCCGAGTGCCGACACAGAGGTAGCCACAGCCGTGAACTACCGCACTGTACTGTGTCTGCTGCTAATATAGACTGGTTGATAAAGAGATAGTATACTCGTAACTAGTATGTATGTATAAAGAAAGAAAAAAAAACCACGGTTAGGTGGTATATACAATTATGGACGGGCTGCCGAGTGCCGACACAGAGGTAGCCACAGCCGTGAACTACCGCACTGTACTGTGTCTGCTGCTAATATAGACTGGTTGATAAAGAGATAGTATACTCGTAACTAGTATGACTATAAAGAAAGAAAAAAAAACCACGGTTAGGTGGTATATACAATTATGGACGGGCTGCCGAGTGCCGACACAGAGGTAGCCACAGCCGTGAACTACCGCACTGTACTGTGTCTGCTGCTAATATATAGACTGGTTGATAAAGAGATAGTATACTCGTAACTAGTATGTATGTATAAAGAAAGAAAAAAAAACCACGGTTAGGTGGTATATACAATTATGGACGGGCTGCCGAGTGCCGACACAGAGGTAGCCACAGTCGTGAACTACCGCACTGCACTGTGTCTGCTGCTAATATATAGACTGGTTGATAAAGAGATAGTATACTCGTAACTAGTATGACTATAAAGAAAGAAAAAAAAACCACGGTTAGGTGGTATATACAATTATGGACGGGCTGCCGAGTGCCGACACAGAGGTAGCCACAGCCGTGAACTACCGCACTGTACTGTGTCTGCTGCTAATATATAGACTGGTTGATAAAGAGATAGTATACTCGTAACTAGTATGTATGTATAAAGAAAGAAAAAAAACCACGGTTAGGTGGTATATACAATTATGGACGGGCTGCCGAGTGCCGACACAGAGGTAGCCACAGCCGTGAACTACCGCACTGTACTGTGTCTGCTGCTAATATAGACTGGTTGATAAAGAGATAGTATACTCGTAACTAGTATGTATGTATAAAGAAAGAAAAAAAAACCACGGTTAGGTGGTATATACAATTATGGACGGGCTGCCGAGTGCCGACACAGAGGTAGCCACAGCCGTGAACTACCGCACTGTACTGTGTCTGCTGCTAATATATAGACTGGTTGATAAAGAGATAGTATACTCGTAACTAGTATGTATGTATAAAGAAAGAAAAAAAAACCACGGTTAGGTGGTATATACAATTATGGACGGGCTGCCGAGTGCCGACACAGAGGTAGCCACAGCCGTGAACTACTGCACTGTACTGTGTCTGCTGCTAATATATAGACTGGTTGATAAAGAGATAGTATACTCGTAACTAGTATGTATGTATAAAGAAAGAAAAAAAAACCACGGTTAGGTGGTATATACAATTATGGACGGGCTGCCGAGTGCCGACACAGAGGTAGCCACAGCCGTGAACTACCGCACTGTACTGTGTCTGCTGCTAATATAGACTGGTTGATAAAGAGATAGTATACTCGTAACTAGTATGTATGTATAAAGAAAGAAAAAAAAACCACGGTTAGGTGGTATATACAATTATGGACGGGCTGCCGAGTGCCGACACAGAGGTAGCCACAGCCGTGAACTACCGCACTGTACTGTGTCTGCTGCTAATATATAGACTGGTTGATAAAGAGATAGTATACTCGTAACTAGTATGTATGTATAAAGAAAGGAAAAAAAACCACGGTTAGGTGGTATATACAATTATGGACGGGCTGCCGAGTGCCGACACAGAGGTAGCCACAGCCGTGAACTACCGCACTGTACTGTGTCTGCTGCTAATATATAGACTGGTTGATAAAGAGATAGTATACTCGTAACTAGTATGTATGTATAAAGAAAGAAAAAAAAACCACGGTTAGGTGGTATATACAATTATGGACGGGCTGCCGAGTGCCGACACAGAGGTTGCCACAGCCGTGAACTACCGCACTGTACTGTGTCTGCTGCTAATATAGACTGGTTGATAAAGAGATAGTATACTACTAATATTATATATACTGGTGGTCAGGTCACTGGTCACTAGTCACACTGGCAGTGGCACTCCTGCAGCAAAAGTGTGCACTGTTTAATTTTAATATAATATTATGTACTCCTGGCTCCTGCTATAACCTATAACTGGCACTGCAGTGCTCCCCAGTCTCCCCCACAATTATAAGCTGTGTGAGCTGAGCACAGTCAGATATATATATATACATTGATGCAGCACACTGGGCTGAGCAGTGCACACAGATATGGTATGTGACTGAGTCACTGTGTGTATCGTTTTTTTCAGGCAGAGAACGGATATATTAAATAAAACAAACAACTGCACTGTCTGGTGGTCACTGTGGTCGTCAGTCACTAAACTCTGCACTCTCTTCTACAGTATCACAGCCTCAGGTCAATCTCTCTCTCTCTCTCTCTCTCAACCCTAATCTAAATGGAGAGGACGCCAGCCACGTCCTCTCCCTATCAATCTCAATGCACGTGTGAAAATGGCGGCGACGCGCGGCTCCTTATATAGAATCCGAGTCTCGCGATAGAATCCGAGCCTCGCGAGAATCCGACAGCGTCATGATGACGTTCGGGCGCGCTCGGGTTAACCGAGCAAGGCGGGAAGATCCGATTCGCTCGGACCCGTGAAAAAAAACATGAAGTTCGGGCGGGTTCGGATTCAGAGAAACCGAACCCGCTCATCTCTACTTTCAACCCCAGCAGACTTGTGTCTGCCGGAAAGAGAGATCCAAGGTAGGCTTTAAATCTAGGATCGAGCACGGTGGCCAAAATGTAGTGCTCTGATTTCAACAGATTGACCACCCGTGAATCCTTGTTAAGCGAATTAAGGGCTCCATCCACAAGTCCCACATGCCTAGCGGAATCGCTCCGTGTTAGCTCCTCCTTCAATGTCTCCAGCTTCTTCTGCAAAAGCCTGATGAGGGGAATGACCTGACTCAGGCTGGCAGTGTCTGAACTGACTTCACGTGTGGCAAGTTCAAAGGGCATCAGAACCTTGCACAACGTTGAAATCATTCTCCACTGCGCTTGAGACAGGTGCATTCCACCTCCTATATCGTGCCCAATTGTATAGGCTTGAATGGCCTTTTGCTGCTCCTCCAACCTCTGAAGCATATAGAGGGTTGAATTCCACCTCGTTACCACTTCTTGCTTCAGATGATGGCAGGGCAGGTTCAGTAGTTTTTGGTGGTGCTCCAGTCTTCTGTACGTGGTGCCTGTACGCCGAAAGTGTCCCGCAATTCTTCTGGCCACCGACAGCATCTCTTGCACGCCCCTGTCGTTTTTTTTTAAAAATTCTGCACCACCAAATTCAAGGTATGTGCAAAACATGGGACGTGCTGGAATTTGCCCATATTTAATGCACACACAATATTGCTGGCGTTGTCCGATGCCACAAATCCACAGGAGAGTCCAATTGGGGTAAGCCATTCCGCGATGATCTTCCTCAGTTGCCGTAAGAGGTTTTCAGCTGTGTGCGTATTCTGGAAAGCGGTGATACAAAGCGTAGCCTGCCTAGGAAAGAGTTGGCGTTTGCGAGATGCTGCTACTGGTGCCGCCGCTGCTGTTCTTGCGGCGGGAGTCCATACATCTACCCAGTGGGCTGTCACAGTCATATAGTCCTGACCCTGCCCTGCTCCACTTGTCCACATGTCCGTGGTTAAGTGGACATTGGGTACAACTGCATTTTTTAGGACACTGGTGAGTCTTTTTCTGACGTCCGTGTACATTCTCGGTATCGCCTGCCTAGAGAAGTGGAACCTAGATGGTATTTGGTAACGGGGGCACACTGCCTCAATAAATTGTCTAGTTCCCTGTGAACTAATGGCGGATACCGGACGCACGTCTAACACCAACATAGTTGTCAAGGCCTCAGTTATCCGCTTTGCAGTAGGATGACTGCTGTGATATTTCATCTTCCTCGCAAAGGACTGTTGGACAGTCAATTGCTTACTGGAAGTAGTACAAGTGGGCTTACGACTTCCCCTCTGGGATGACCATCGACTCCCAGCAGCAACAACAGCAGCGCCAGCAGCAGTAGGCGTTACACGCAAGGATGCATCGGAGGAATCCCAGGCAGGAGAGGACTCGTCAGAATTGCCAGTGACATGGCCTGCAGGACTATTGGCATTCCTGGGGAAGGAGGAAATTGACACTGAGGGAGTTGGTGGGGTGGTTTGCGTGAGCTTGGTTACAAGAGGAAGGGATTTACTGGTCAGTGGACTGCTTCCGCTGTCGCCCAAAGTTTTTGAACTTGTCACTGACTTATTATGAATGCGCTGCAGGTGACGTATAAGGGAGGATGTTCCGAGGAGGTTAACGTCCTTACCCCTACTTATTACAGCTTGACAAAGGCAACACACGGCTTGACACCTGTTGTCCGCTTTTCTGTTGAAATACCTCCACACTGAAGAGCTGATTTTTTTGGTATTTTCACCAGGCATGTCAACGGCCATATTCCTCCCACGGACAACAGGTGTCTCCCCGGGTGCCTGACTTAAACAAACCACCTCACCAGCAACACCAATAACCTCCTCATCCTGGTGTACTTCAACACTGACATCTTCAATCTGACTATCAGGAACTGGACTGCGGGTGCTCCTTCCAGCACTTGCAGGGGGCGTGCAAATGGTGGAAGGCGCATGCTCTTCACGTCCAGTGTTGGGAAGGTCAGGCATCGCAACCGACACAATTGGACTCTCCTTGTGGATTTGGGATTTCGAAGAACGCACAGTTCTTTGCGGTGCTTTTGCCAGCTTGAGTCTTTTCAGTTTTCTAGCGAGAGGCTGAGTGCTTCCATCCTCATGTGAAGCTGAACCACTAGCCATGAACATAGGCCAGGGCCTCAGCCGTTCCTTGCCACTCCGTGTGGTAAATGGCATATTGGCAAGTTTACGCTTCTCCTCCGACAATTTTATTTTAGGTTTTGGAGTCCTTTTTTTACTGATATTTGGTGTTTTGGATTTGACATGCTCTGTACTATGACATTGGGCATCGGCCTTGGCAGACGACGTTGCTGGCATTTCATCGTCTCGGCCATGACTAGTGGCAGCAGCTTCAGCACGAGGTGGAAGTGGATCTTGATCTTTCCCTAATTTTGGAACCTCAACATTTTTGTTCTCCATATTTTAATAGGCACAACTAAAAGGCACCTCAGGTAAACAATGGAGATGGATGGATACTAGTATACTTATGGATGGACTGCCGAGTGCCGACACAGAGGTAGCTACAGCCGTGGACTACCGTACTGTGTCTGCTGCTAATATAGACTGGATGATTGATAATGAGAGGAAATCAATATATATATATATGTATGTATATATAATATCACTAGTACTGCAGCCGGACAGGTAGATAATAGAGATGAGCGCCTGAAATTTTTCGGGTTTTGTGTTTTGGTTTTGGGTTCGGTTCCGCGGCCGTGTTTTGGGTTCGAACGCGTTTTGGCAAAACCTCACCGAATTTTTTTTGTCGGATTCGGGTGTGTTTTGGATTCGGGTGTTTTTTTCAAAAAACACTAAAAAACAGCTTAAATCATAGAATTTGGGGGTCATTTTGATCCCAAAGTATTATTAACCTCAAAAACCATAATTTACACTCATTTTCAGTCTATTCTGAATACCTCACACCTCACAATATTATTTTTAGTCCTAAAATTTGCACCGAGGTCGCTGTGTGAGTAAGATAAGCGACCCTAGTGGCCGACACAAACACCGGGCCCATCTAGGAGTGGCACTGCAGTGTCACGCAGGATGTCCCTTCCAAAAAACCCTCCCCAAACAGCACATGACGCAAAGAAAAAAAGAGGCGCAATGAGGTAGCTGTGTGAGTAAGATTAGCGACCCTAGTGGCCGACACAAACACCGGGCCCATCTAGGAGTGGCACTGCAGTGTCACGCAGGATGGCCCTTCCAAAAAACCCTCCCCAAACAGCACATGACGCAAAGAAAAAAAGAGGCGCAATGAGGTAGCTGTGTGAGTAAGATTAGCGACCCTAGTGGCCGACACAAACACCGGGCCCATCTAGGAGTGGCACTGCAGTGTCACGCAGGATGTCCCTTCCAAAAAACCCTCCCCAAACAGCACATGACGCAAAGAAAAAAAGAGGCGCAATGAGGTAGCTGACTGTGTGAGTAAGATTAGCGACCCTAGTGGCCGACACAAACACCGGGCCCATCTAGGAGTGGCACTGCAGTGTCACGCAGGATGTCCCTTCCAAAAAACCCTCCCCAATCAGCACATGATGCAAAGAAAAAGAAAAGAAAAAAGAGGTGCAAGATGGAATTGTCCTTGGGCCCTCCCACCCACCCTTATGTTGTATAAACAAAACAGGACATGCACACTTTAACCAACCCATCATTTCAGTGACAGGGTCTGCCACACGACTGTGACTGATATGACGGGTTGGTTTGGACCCCCCCCAAAAAAGAAGCAATTAATCTCTCCTTGCACAAACTGGCTCTACAGAGGCAAGATGTCCACCTCATCTTCACCCTCCGATATATCACCGTGTACATCCCCCTCCTCACAGATTATCAATTCGTCCCCACTGGAATCCACCATCTCAGCTCCCTGTGTACTTTGTGGAGGCAATTGCTGCTGGTCAATGTCTCCGCGGAGGAATTGATTATAATTCATTTTAATGAACATCATTTTCTCCACATTTTCTGGATGTAACCTCGTACGCCGATTGCTGACAAGGTGAGCGGCGGCACTAAACACTCTTTCGGAGTACACACTTGTGGGAGGGCAACTTAGGTAGAATAAAGCCAGTTTGTGCAAGGGCCTCCAAATTGCCTCTTTTTCCTGCCAGTATAAGTACGGACTGTGTGACGTGCCTACTTGGATGCGGTCACTCATATAATCCTCCACCATTCTATCAATGTTGAGAGAATCATATGCAGTGACAGTAGACGACATGTCCGTAATCGTTGTCAGGTCCTTCAGTCCGGACCAGATGTCAGCATCAGCAGTCACTCCAGACTGCCCTGCATCACCGCCAGCGGGTGGGCTCGGAATTCTGAGCCTTTTCCTCGCACCCCCAGTTGCGGGAGAATGTGAAGGAGGAGATGTTGACAGGTCGCGTTCCGCTTGACTTGACAATTTTGTCACCAGCAGGTCTTTGCACCCCAGCAGACTTGTGTCTGCCGGAAAGAGAGATCCAAGGTAGGCTTTAAATCTAGGATCGAGCACGGTGGCCAAAATGTAGTGCTCTGATTTCAACAGATTGACCACCCGTGAATCCTTGTTAAGCGAATTAAGGGCTGCATCCACAAGTCCCACATGCCTAGCGGAATCGCTCCCTTTTAGCTCCTTCTTCAATGCCTCCAGCTTCTTCTGCAAAAGCCTGATGAGGGGAATGACCTGACTCAGGCTGGCAGTGTCTGAACTGACTTCACGTGTGGCAAGTTCAAAGGGCATCAGAACCTTGCACAACGTTGAAATCATTCTCCACTGCACTTGAGACAGGTGCATTCCACCTCCTATATCGTGCTCAATTGTATAGGCTTGAATGGCCTTTTGCTGCTCCTCCAACCTCTGAAGCATATAGAGGGTTGAATTCCACCTCGTTACCACTTCTTGCTTCAGATGATGGCAGGGCAGGTTCAGTAGTTTTTGGTGGTGCTCCAGTCTTCTGTACGTGGTGCCTGTACGCCGAAAGTGTCCCGCAATTTTTCTGGCCACCGACAGCATCTCTTGCACGCCCCTGTCGTTTTTAAAAAAATTCTGCACCACCAAATTCAAGGTATGTGCAAAACATGGGACGTGCTGGAATTTGCCCATATTTAATGCACACACAATATTGCTGGCGTTGTCCGATGCCACAAATCCACAGGAGAGTCCAATTGGGGTAAGCCATTCCGCGATGATCTTCCTCAGTTGCCGTAAGAGGTTTTCAGCTGTGTGCGTATTCTGGAAAGCGGTGATACAAAGCGTAGCCTGCCTAGGAAAGAGTTGGCGTTTGCGAGATGCTGCTACTGGTGCCGCCGCTGCTGTTCTTGCGGCGGGAGTCCATACATCTACCCAGTGGGCTGTCACAGTCATATAGTCCTGACCCTGCCCTGCTCCACTTGTCCACATGTCCGTGGTTAAGTGGACATTGGGTACAGCTGCATTTTTTAGGACACTGGTGACTCTTTTTCTGAGGTCTGTGTACATTTTCGGTATCGCCTGCCTAGAGAAATGGAACCTAGATGGTATTTGGTACCGGGGACACAGTACCTCCAACAAGTCTCTAGTTGGCTCTGCAGTAATGATGGATACCGGAACCACGTTTCTCACCACCCAGGATGCCAAGGCCTCAGTTATCCGCTTTGCAGTAGGATGACTGCTGTGATATTTCATCTTCCTCGCAAAGGACTGTTGAACAGTCAATTGCTTACTGGAAGTAGTACAAGTGGGCTTACGACTTCCCCTCTGGGATGACCATCGACTCCCAGCGGCAACAACAGCAGCGCCAGCAGCAGTAGGCGTTACACGCAAGGATGCATCGGAGGAATCCCAGGCAGGAGAGGACTCGTCAGAATTGCCAGTGACATGGCCTGCTGGACTATTGGCATTCCTGGGGAAGGAGGAAATTGACACTGAGGGAGTTGGTGGGGTGGTTTGCGTGAGCTTGGTTACAAGAGGAAGGGATTTACTGGTCAGTGGACTGCTTCCGCTGTCACCCAAAGTTTTTGAACTTGTCACTGACTTATTATGAATGCGCTGCAGGTGACGTATAAGGGAGGATGTTCTGAGGTGGTTAACGTCCTTACCCCTACTTATTACAGCTTGACAAAGGGAACACACGGCTTGACACCTGTTGTCCGCATTTCTGGTGAAATACCTCCACATCGAAGAGCTGATTTTTTTGGTATTTTCACCTGGCATGTCAACGGCCATATTCCTCCCACGGACAACAGGTGTCTCCCCGGGTGCCTGACTTAAACAAACCACCTCACCATCAGAATCCTCCTGGTCAATTTCCTCCCCAGCGCCAGCAACACCCATATCCTCCTCATCCTGGTGTACTTCAACACTGACATCTTCAATCTGACTATCAGGAACTGGACTGCGGGTGCTCCTTCCAGCACTTGCAGGGGGCGTGCAAATGGTGGAAGGCGCATGCTCTTCACGTCCAGTGTAGGGAAGGTCAGGCATCGCAACCGACACAATTGGACTCTCCTTGTGGATTTGGGATTTCGAAGAATGCACAGTTCTTTGCTGTGCTGCTTTTGCCAGCTTGAGTCTTTTCATTTTTCTAGCGAGAGGCTGAGTGCTTCCATCCTCATGTGAAGCTGAACCACTAGCCATGAACATAGGCCAGGGCCTCAGCCGTTCCTTGCCACTCCGTGTGGTAAATGGCATATTGGCAAGTTTACGCTTCTCCTCCGACAATTTTATTTTAGGTTTTGGAGTCCTTTTTTTTCTGATATTTGGTGTTTTGGATTTGACATGCTCTGTACTATGACATTGGGCATCGGCCTTGGCAGACGACGTTGCTGGCATTTCATCGTCTCGGCCATGACTAGTGGCAGCAGCTTCAGCACGAGGTGGAAGTGGATCTTGATCTTTCCCTAATTTTGGAACCTCAACATTTTTGTTCTCCATATTTTAATAGGCACAACTAAAAGGCACCTCAGGTAAACAATGGAGATGGATACTAGTATACAATTATGGACTGCCTGCCGACTGCAGACACAGAGGTAGCCACAGCCGTGAACTACCGTACTGTACTGTGTCTGCAGCTAATATAGACTGGTTGATAAAGAGAAGATGTCTATGTAACTATGTATGTATAAAGAAGAATGAAAAAAATCCACGGTTAGGTGGTATTACAATTATGGACGGACTGCCTGCCGAGTGCAGAGACACAGAGGTAGCCACAGCCGTGAACTACCGTACTGTGTCTGCTGCGACTGGATGATAAATGATATAAAAAATATATATATATCACTACTGCAGCCGGACAGGTATATATATTATATATTATATAATGACGGACCTGCTGGACACTGTCTGTCAGCAGAATGAGTTTTATTTTTATAGAATAAAAAAAAAAAAAACACACAAGTGAAGTCACACGACGAGTGTTTAACTTTTTCAGGCAATCACAATATAAGTATACTACTAACTATACTGGTGGTCAGTGTGGTCAGGTCACTGGTCAGTCACACTGGCAGTGGCACTCCTGCAGCAAAAGTGTGCACTGTTTAATTTTAATATAATATTATGTACTCCTGGCTCCTGCTATAACCTATAACTGGCACTGCAGTAGTGCTCCCCAGTCTCCCCCACAATTATAAGCTGTGTGAGCTGAGCAGTCAGACAGATATATATAATATTATATATAGATAATAGATGATGCAGCACACTGGCCTGAGCCTGAGCAGTGCACACAGATATGGTATGTGACTGACTGAGTCACTGTGTGTATCGCTTTTTTCAGGCAGAGAACGGATATATTAAATAAACTGCACTGTGTGTCTGGTGGTCACTCACTATATAATATATTATGTACTCCTGGCTCCTGCTATAACCTATAACTGGCACTGCAGTAGTGCTCCCCAGTCTCCCCCACAATTATAAGCTGTGTGAGCTGAGCAGTCAGACAGATATATATAATATTATATATAGATAATAGATGATGCAGCACACTGGCCTGAGCCTGAGCAGTGCACACAGATATGGTATGTGACTGACTGAGTCACTGTGTGTATCGCTTTTTTCAGGCAGAGAACGGATATATTAAATAAACTGCACTGTGTGTCTGGTGGTCACTCACTATATAATATATTATGTACTAGAGATGAGCGGGTTCGGTTTCTCTGAATCCGAACCCGCCAGAACTTCATGTTTTTTTTCACGGGTCCGAGCGACTCGGATCTTCCCGCCTTGCTCGGTTAACCCGAGCGCGCCCGAACGTCATCATGACGCTGTCGATTCTCGCGAGGCTCGGATTCTATCGCGAGACTCGGATTCTATATAAGGAGCCGCGCGTCGCCGCCATTTTCACACGTGCATTGAGATTGATAGGGAGAGGACGTGGCTGGCGTCCTCTCCATTAGGATTATAAGAGACTGAGAGAGATTTACTGGAGCTGACTAGGAGGAGTACTGTTACTGTAGAAGTGTAGAGACTGAGTGGAGAGAGTTTACTAGTGAGGACAGTGCAGTTTACTTTATAATCCGTTCTCTGCCTGAAAAAAGCGATACACAGCACACAGTGACTCAGTCACATACCATATCTGTGTGCACTGCTCAGGCCCAGGCCAGTGTGCTGCATCATCTATTATCTATATATAATATTATATATATCTGTCTGACTGCTCAGCTCACACAGCTTATAATTGTGGGGAGACTGGGGAGCACTACTGCAGTGCCAGTTATAGGTTATAGCAGGAGCCAGGAGTACATAATATATTATATAGTGAGTGACCACCAGACACACAGTGCAGTTTATTTAATATATCCGTTCTCTGCCTGAAAAAAAGCGATACACACAGTGACTCAGTCAGTCACATACCATATCTGTGTGCACTGCTCAGGCTCAGGCCAGTGTGCTGCATCATCTATATATATATTATATATCTGTCTGACTGCTCAGCTCACACAGCTTATAATTGTGGGGGAGACTGGGGAGCACTACTGCAGTGCCAGTTATAGGTTATAGCAGGAGTACATAATATTATATTAAAATTAAACAGTGCACACTTTTGCTGCAGGAGTGCCACTGCCAGTGTGACTAGTGACCAGTGACCTGACCACCAGTATATATAATATTAGTAGTATACTATCTCTTTATCAACCAGTCTATATTAGCAGCAGACACAGTACAGTGCGGTAGTTCACGGCTGTGGCTACCTCTGTGTCGGCACTCGGCAGCCCGTCCATAATTGTATATACCACCTAACCGTGTTTTTTTTTTCTTTCTTTATACATACATACTAGTTACAGAGTATACTATCTCTTTATCAACCAGTCTATATTAGCAGCAGACACAGTACAGTGCGGTAGTTCACGGCTGTGGCTACCTCTGTGTCGGCACTCGGCAGCCCGTCCATAATTGTATATACCACCTAACCGTGGTTTTTTTTTCTTTCTTTATACATACATACTAGTTACGAGTATACTATCTCTTTATCAACCAGTCTATATATTAGCAGCAGACACAGTACAGTGCGGTAGTTCACGGCTGTGGCTACCTCTGTGTCGGCACTCGGCAGCCCGTCCATAATTGTATATACCACCTAACCGTGGTTTTTTTTTCTTTCTTTATACATACATACTAGTTACGAGTATACTATCTCTTTATCAACCAGTCTATATATTAGCAGCAGACACAGTACAGTGCGGTAGTTCACGGCTGTGGCTACCTCTGTGTCGGCACTCGGCAGCCCGTCCATAATTGTATATACCACCTAACCGTGGTTTTTTTTTTCTTTCTTTATACATACATACTAGTTACGAGTATACTATCTCTTTATCAACCAGTCTATATATTAGCAGCAGACACAGTACAGTGCGGTAGTTCACGGCTGTGGCTACCTCTGTGTCGGCACTCGGCAGCCCGTCCATAATTGTATATACCACCTAACCGTGGTTTTTTTTTCTTTCTTTATACATACATACTAGTTACGAGTATACTATCTCTTTATCAACCAGTCTATATATTAGCAGCAGACACAGTACAGTGCGGTAGTTCACGGCTGTGGCTACCTCTGTGTCGGCACTCGGCAGCCCGTCCATAATTGTATATACCACCTAACCGTGGTTTTTTTTTCTTTCTTTATACATACATACTAGTTACGAGTATACTATCTCTTTATCAACCAGTCTATATATTAGCAGCAGACACAGTACAGTGCGGTAGTTCACGGCTGTGGCTACCTCTGTGTCGGCACTCGGCAGCCCGTCCATAATTGTATATACCACCTAACCGTGGTTTTTTTTTCTTTCTTTATACATACATACTAGTTACGAGTATACTATCTCTTTATCAACCAGTCTATATATTAGCAGCAGACACAGTACAGTGCGGTAGTTCACGGCTGTGGCTACCTCTGTGTCGGCACTCGGCAGCCCGTCCATAATTGTATATACCACCTAACCGTGGTTTTTTTTTCTTTCTTTATACATACATACTAGTTACGAGTATACTATCTCTTTATCAACCAGTCTATATATTAGCAGCAGACACAGTACAGTGCGGTAGTTCACGGCTGTGGCTACCTCTGTGTCGGCACTCGGCAGCCCGTCCATAATTGTATACTAGTATCCAATCCATCCATCTCCATTGTTTACCTGAGGTGCCTTTTAGTTGTGCCTATTAAAATATGGAGAACAAAAATGTTGAGGTTCCAAAATTAGGGAAAGATCAAGATCCACTTCCACCTCGTGCTGAAGCTGCTGCCACTAGTCATGGCCGAGACGATGAAATGCCAGCAACGTCGTCTGCCAAGGCCGATGCCCAATGTCATAGTACAGAGCATGTCAAATCCAAAACACCAAATATCAGTAAAAAAAGGACTCCAAAACCTAAAATAAAATTGTCGGAGGAGAAGCGTAAACTTGCCAATATGCCATTTACCACACGGAGTGGCAAGGAACGGCTGAGGCCCTGGCCTATGTTCATGGCTAGTGGTTCAGCTTCACATGAGGATGGAAGCACTCAGCCTCTCGCTAGAAAAATGAAAAGACTCAAGCTGGCAAAAGCAGCACAGCAAAGAACTGTGCATTCTTCGAAATCCCAAATCCACAAGGAGAGTCCAATTGTGTCGGTTGCGATGCCTGACCTTCCCAACACTGGACGTGAAGAGCATGCGCCTTCCACCATTTGCACGCCCCCTGCAAGTGCTGGAAGGAGCACCCGCAGTCCAGTTCCTGATAGTCAGATTGAAGATGTCAGTGTTGAAGTACACCAGGATGAGGAGGATATGGGTGTTGCTGGCGCTGGGGAGGAAATTGACCAGGAGGATTCTGATGGTGAGGTGGTTTGTTTAAGTCAGGCACCCGGGGAGACACCTGTTGTCCGTGGGAGGAATATGGCCGTTGACATGCCAGGTGAAAATACCAAAAAAATCAGCTCTTCGATGTGGAGGTATTTCACCAGAAATGCGGACAACAGGTGTCAAGCCGTGTGTTCCCTTTGTCAAGCTGTAATAAGTAGGGGTAAGGACGTTAACCACCTCGGAACATCCTCCCTTATACGTCACCTGCAGCGCATTCATAATAAGTCAGTGACAAGTTCAAAAACTTTGGGTGACAGCGGAAGCAGTCCACTGACCAGTAAATCCCTTCCTCTTGTAACCAAGCTCACGCAAACCACCCCACCAACTCCCTCAGTGTCAATTTCCTCCTTCCCCAGGAATGCCAATAGTCCTGCAGGCCATGTCACTGGCAATTCTGACGAGTCCTCTCCTGCCTGGGATTCCTCCGATGCATCCTTGCGTGTAACGCCTACTGCTGCTGGCGCTGCTGTTGTTGCCGCTGGGAGTCGATGGTCATCCCAGAGGGGAAGTCGTAAGCCCACTTGTACTACTTCCAGTAAGCAATTGACTGTTCAACAGTCCTTTGCGAGGAAGATGAAATATCACAGCAGTCATCCTACTGCAAAGCGGATAACTGAGGCCTTGGCATCCTGGGTGGTGAGAAACGTGGTTCCGGTATCCATCATTACTGCAGAGCCAACTAGAGACTTGTTGGAGGTACTGTGTCCCCGGTACCAAATACCATCTAGGTTCCATTTCTCTAGGCAGGCGATACCGAAAATGTACACAGACCTCAGAAAAAGAGTCACCAGTGTCCTAAAAAATGCAGCTGTACCCAATGTCCACTTAACCACGGACATGTGGACAAGTGGAGCAGGGCAGGGTCAGGACTATATGACTGTGACAGCCCACTGGGTAGATGTATGGACTCCCGCCGCAAGAACAGCAGCGGCGGCACCAGTAGCAGCATCTCGCAAACGCCAACTCTTTCCTAGGCAGGCTACGCTTTGTATCACCGCTTTCCAGAATACGCACACAGCTGAAAACCTCTTACGGCAACTGAGGAAGATCATCGCGGAATGGCTTACCCCAATTGGACTCTCCTGTGGATTTGTGGCATCGGACAACGCCAGCAATATTGTGTGTGCATTAAATATGGGCAAATTCCAGCACGTCCCATGTTTTGCACATACCTTGAATTTGGTGGTGTAGAATTTTTTAAAAAACGACAGGGGCGTGCAAGAGATGCTGTCGGTGGCCAGAAAAATTGCGGGACACTTTCGGCGTACAGGCACCACGTACAGAAGACTGGAGCACCACCAAAAACTACTGAACCTGCCCTGCCATCATCTGAAGCAAGAAGTGGTAACGAGGTGGAATTCAACCCTCTATATGCTTCAGAGGTTGGAGGAGCAGCAAAAGGCCATTCAAGCCTATACAATTGAGCACGATATAGGAGGTGGAATGCACCTGTCTCAAGTGCAGTGGAGAATGATTTCAACGTTGTGCAAGGTTCTGATGCCCTTTGAACTTGCCACACGTGAAGTCAGTTCAGACACTGCCAGCCTGAGTCAGGTCATTCCCCTCATCAGGCTTTTGCAGAAGAAGCTGGAGGCATTGAAGAAGGAGCTAAAAGGGAGCGATTCCACTAGGCATGTGGGACTTGTGGATGCAGCCCTTAATTCGCTTAACAAGGATTCACGGGTGGTCAATCTGTTGAAATCAGAGCACTACATTTTGGCCACCGTGCTCGATCCTAGATTTAAAGCCTACCTTGGATCTCTCTTTCCGGCAGACACAGGTCTGCTGGGGTTGAAAGACCTGCTGGTGACAAAATTGTCAAGTCAAGCGGAACGCGACCTGTCAACATCTCCTCCTTCACATTCTCCCGCAACTGGGGGTGCGAGGAAAAGGCTCAGAATTCCGAGCCCACCCGCTGGCGGTGATGCAGGGCAGTCTGGAGCGACTGCTGATGCTGACATCTGGTCCGGACTGAAGGACCTGACAACGATTACGGACATGTCGTCTACTGTCACTGCATATGATTCTCTCAACATTGATAGAATGGTGGAGGATTATATGAGTGACCGCATCCAAGTAGGCACGTCACACAGTCCGTACTTATACTGGCAGGAAAAAGAGGCAATTTGGAGGCCCTTGCACAAACTGGCTTTATTCTACCTAAGTTGCCCTCCCACAAGTGTGTACTCCGAAAGAGTGTTTAGTGCCGCCGCTCACCTTGTCAGCAATCGGCGTACGAGGTTACATCCAGAAAATGTGGAGAAGATGATGTTCATTAAAATGAATTATAATCAATTCCTCCGCGGAGACATTGACCAGCAGCAATTGCCTCCACAAAGTACACAGGGAGCTGAGATGGTGGATTCCAGTGGGGACGAATTGATAATCTGTGAGGAGGGGGATGTACACGGTGATATATCGGAGGGTGAAGATGAGGTGGACATCTTGCCTCTGTAGAGCCAGTTTGTGCAAGGAGAGATTAATTGCTTCTTTTTTGGGGGGGGTCCAAACCAACCCGTCATATCAGTCACAGTCGTGTGGCAGACCCTGTCACTGAAATGATGGGTTGGTTAAAGTGTGCATGTCCTGTTTTGTTTATACAACATAAGGGTGGGTGGGAGGGCCCAAGGACAATTCCATCTTGCACCTCTTTTTTCTTTTCTTTTTCTTTGCATCATGTGCTGATTGGGGAGGGTTTTTTGGAAGGGACATCCTGCGTGACACTGCAGTGCCACTCCTAGATGGGCCCGGTGTTTGTGTCGGCCACTAGGGTCGCTAATCTTACTCACACAGCTACCTCATTGCGCCTCTTTTTTTCTTTGCGTCATGTGCTGTTTGGGGAGGGTTTTTTGGAAGGGACATCCTGCGTGACACTGCAGTGCCACTCCTAGATGGGCCCGGTGTTTGTGTCGGCCACTAGGGTCGCTAATCTTACTCACACAGCTACCTCATTGCGCCTCTTTTTTTCTTTGCGTCATGTGCTGTTTGGGGAGGGTTTTTTGGAAGGGCCATCCTGCGTGACACTGCAGTGCCACTCCTAGATGGGCCCGGTGTTTGTGTCGGCCACTAGGGTCGCTAATCTTACTCACACAGCTACCTCATTGCGCCTCTTTTTTTCTTTGCGTCATGTGCTGTTTGGGGAGGGTTTTTTGGAAGGGACATCCTGCGTGACACTGCAGTGCCACTCCTAGATGGGCCCGGTGTTTGTGTCGGCCACTAGGGTCGCTTATCTTACTCACACAGCGACCTCGGTGCAAATTTTAGGACTAAAAATAATATTGTGAGGTGTGAGGTATTCAGAATAGACTGAAAATGAGTGTAAATTATGGTTTTTGAGGTTAATAATACTTTGGGATCAAAATGACCCCCAAATTCTATGATTTAAGCTGTTTTTTAGTGTTTTTTGAAAAAAACACCCGAATCCAAAACACACCCGAATCCGACAAAAAAAATTCGGTGAGGTTTTGCCAAAACGCGTTCGAACCCAAAACACGGCCGCGGAACCGAACCCAAAACCAAAACACAAAACCCGAAAAATTTCAGGCGCTCATCTCTATTATGTACTCCTGGCTCCTGCTATAACCTATAACTGGCACTGCAGTAGTGCTCCCCAGTCTCCCCCACAATTATAAGCTGTGTGAGCTGAGCAGTCAGACAGATATATATAATATTATATATAGATAATAGATGATGCAGCACACTGGCCTGAGCCTGAGCAGTGCACACAGATATGGTATGTGACTGACTGAGTCACTGTGTGTATCGCTTTTTTCAGGCAGAGAACGGATATATTAAATAAACTGCACTGTGTGTCTGGTGGTCACTCACTATATAATATATTATGTACTCCTGGCTCCTGCTATAACCTATAACTGGCACTGCAGTAGTGCTCCCCAGTCTCCCCCACAATTATAAGCTGTGTGAGCTGAGCAGTCAGACAGATATATATAATATTATATATAGATAATAGATGATGCAGCACACTGGCCTGAGCCTGAGCAGTGCACACAGATATGGTATGTGACTGAGTCACTGTGTGCTGTGTATCGCTTTTTTCAGGCAGAGAACGGATTATAAAGTAAACTGCACTGTCCTCACTAGTAAACTCTCTCCACTCAGTCTCTACACTTCTACAGTAACAGTACTCCTCCTAGTCAGCTCCAGTAAATCTCTCTCAGTCTCTTATAATCTAAATGGAGAGGACGCCAGCCACGTCCTCTCCCTATCAATCTCAATGCACGTGTGAAAATGGCGGCGACGCGCGGCTCCTTATATAGAATCCGAGTCTCGCGATAGAATCCGAGCCTCGCGAGAATCCGACAGCGTCATGATGACGTTCGGGCGCGCTCGGGTTAACCGAGCAAGGCGGGAAGATCCGAGTCGCTCGGACCCGTGAAAAAAAACATGAAGTTCTGGCGGGTTCGGATTCAGAGAAACCGAACCCGCTCATCTCTAGTAGATAATATATTTATTAGGTAATGATGACTGATGACGGACCTGCTGGACACTGTCAGCTCAGCAGCACCCCAGACTGCTACAGTAAGCTACTATACTATAGTAGTATGTACAAAGAAGAAAGAAAAAAAAAAACCACGGGTAGGTGGTATACAATTATGGATGGACTGCCGAGTGCCGACACAGAGGTAGCTACAGCCGTGGACTAACGTACTGTGTCTGCTGCTAATATAGACTGGATGATTGATAATGAGATGAAATCAATATATATATATGTATGTATATATAATATCACTAGTACTGCAGCCGGACAGGTAGATAATATATTTATTAGGTAATGATGACTGATGACGGACCTGCTGGACACTGTCAGCTCAGCAGCACCGCAGACTGCTACAGTAAGCTACTATACTATAGTAGTATGTACAAAGAAGAAAGAAAAAGAAAAAACCACGGGTAGGTGGTATACAATTATGGATGGACTGCCGAGTGCCGACACAGAGGTAGCTACAGCCGTGGACTAACGTACTGTGTCTGCTGCTAATATAGACTGGATGATTGATAATGAGATGAAATCAATATATATATATGTATGTATATATAATATCACTAGTACTGCAGCCGGACAGGTAGATAATATATTTATTAGGTAATGATGACTGATGACGGACCTGCTGGACACTGTCAGCTCAGCAGCACCGCAGACTGCTACAGTAAGCTACTATACTATAGTAGTATGTACAAAGAAGAAAGAAAAAAAAAAACATGGGTAGGTGGTATACAATTATGGATGGACTGCCGAGTGCCGACACAGAGGTAGCTACAGCCGTGGACTAACGTACTGTGTCTGCTGCTAATATAGACTGGATGATTGATAATGAGATGAAATCAATATATATATTTGTATGTATATATAATATCACTAGTACTGCAGCCGGACAGGTAGATAATATATTTATTAGGTAATGATGACTGATGACGGACCTGCTGGACACTGTCAGCTCAGCAGCACCGCAGACTGCTACAGTAAGCTACTATACTCTATAGTAGTATGTACAAAGAAGAAAGAAAAAAAAAAAACCACGGGTAGGTGGTATACAATTATGGATGGACTGCTGAGTGCCGACACAGAGGTAGCTACAGCCGTGGACTAACGTACTGTGTCTGCTGCTAATATAGAGTCTAGACTGGATGATAAATTATTGATAATGAGATGAAATCAATATAATATCACTAGTACTGCAGCCGGACAGGTACTATATATATTTATTATGTAATGACTGATGACGGACCTGCTGGACACTGTCAGGTCAGCACAGCACCGCAGACTGCTACAGTAAGCTACTATAGTAGTATGTATAAAGAAGAATGAAAGAAAAAAAAAACCACGGGTAGGTGGTATACAATATTATATATATATATATATATATATATATATTTATATATATATTATATACAATTATATATATATATATATATATATATATATATATATATTAAACTGGTGGTGATTGATTATTAAACTGGTGGTCACTTCAGGTCACGTTGCAACTTGCAACTAGTACTCCGAGGCCTAAGCAGACAATCACAAAATATATTATTATACTGGTGGTCAGTGTGGTCACAACAATGGCAGTGTGGCACTGACTCTGGCAGCAAAAGTGTGCACTGTACGTTATATGTACTCCTGAGTCCTGCTCTCAGACTCTAACTGCTCCCCACTGTCAGTGTCTCCCCCACAAGTCAGATAATACACTTACAGTCACACTATCTATTATCTAATCTAGTATAAAATATCACTTCAGCAGCAAGTAGTATAGTAGTATACAGTATAGTAGTACTCCTCCTAATAATGCTCCCCAAAATACTGTGTCTCTCTCTTCTCTAAACGGAGAGGATGCCAGCCACGTCCTCTCCCTATGACTCTCAATGCACGTGTGAAAATGGCGGCGACGCGCGGCTCCTTATATAGAATCCGAGTCTCGCGATAGAATCCGAGCCTCGCGAGAATCCGACAGCGTGATGATGACGTTCGGGCGCGCTCGATCCTGACAAAGGTCCAAGTGAGGACCGAAACGTCGATGCTCTGTCTGACATGATATTCAAATAAATTACCACTATAATGAAGACTGGTGAGTGCTCCCATTTCTCTTCGTCTATATATATTTATATATATATTATATACAATTATATATATATATATATATATATATATATTAAACTGGTGGTGATTGATTATTAAACTGGTGGTCACTTCAGGTCACGTTGCAACTTGCAACTAGTACTCCGAGGCCTAAGCAGACAATCACAAAATATATTATTATACTGGTGGTCAGTGTGGTCACAACAATGGCAGTGTGGCACTGACTCTGGCAGCAAAAGTGTGCACTGTACGTTATATGTACTCCTGAGTCCTGCTCTCAGACTCTAACTGCTCCCCACTGTCAGTGTCTCCCCCACAAGTCAGATAATACACTTACAGTCACACTATCTATTATCTAATCTAGTATAAAATATCACTTCAGCAGCAAGTAGTATAGTAGTATACAGTATAGTAGTACTCCTCCTAATAATGCTCCCCAAAATACTGTGTCTCTCTCTTCTCTAAACGGAGAGGACGCCAGCCACGTCCTCTCCCTATGACTCTCAATGCACGTGTGAAAATGGCGGCGACGCGCGGCTCCTTATATAGAATCCGAGTCTCGCGATAGAATCCGAGCCTCGCGAGAATCCGACAGCGTGACGATGACGTTCGGGCGCGCTCGGGTTAGCCGAGCAAGGCGGGAAGATCCGAGCCTGCTCGGACCCATGTAAAAAACCTGAAGTTCGGGCGGGTTCGGATTCAGAGGAACCGAACCCGCTCATCTCTAACAGCTACCTCATTGCGCCTCTTTTTTTCTTTGCGTCATGTGCTGTTTGGGGAGGGTTTTTTGAAAGGGACATCCTGCGTGACACTGCAGTGCCACTCCTAGATGGGCCCGGTGTTTGTGTCGGCCACTAGGGTCGCTTAGCTTACTCACACAGCTACCTCATTGTGCCTCTTTTTTTCTTTGCGTCATGTGCTGTTTGGGGAGGGTTTTTTGGAAGGGACATCCTGCGTGACACTGCAGTGCCAATCCTAGATGGGCCAGGTGTTTGTGTCGGCCACTAGGGTCGCTTAGCTTAGTCATCCAGCGACCTCGGTGCAAATTTTAGGACTAAAAATAATATTGTGAGGTGTGAGGTATTCAGAATAGACTGAAAATGATTGTAAATTATGGTTTTTGAGGTTAATAATACTTTGGGATCAAAATGACCCCCAAATTCTATGATTTAAGCTGTTTTTTAGTGTTTTTTGAAAAAAACACCCGAATCCAAAACACACCCGAATCCGACAAAAAAAAATCGGTGAGGTTTTGCCAAAACGCGGTCGAACCCAAAACACGGCCGCGGAACCGAACCCAAAACCAAAACACAAAACCCGAAAAATTTCCGGTGCACATCTCTAGTGTGTATAACAAAGGAGGGTGGGGCAGTGTGTATAACACAGGGATGCAGTGTGTATAATGGGGGTGGGACAGTGTATATAACAAAGGAGGGTGGGGCAGTGTGTATAATGGGGGTGGGACAGTGTATCTAGCAAAGGGGGTAGTGTGTATTACAAATGGGGGTGGGGCAGTGTGTATAATGGAGGGGGCAGTGTGTATAGCAAAGGGGCAGTGTGTATAACAAAGGAGGGTGGGGCAGTGTGTATAATGGGGGTGGGACAGTGTGTACAGCAAAGGGGGATGGGGCAGTGTGTATAACACAGGGATGCAGTGTGTATAATGGAGGGGGCAGTGTGTATAACAAAGGGGCAGTGTGTATAACAAAGGAGGGTGGGGCAGTGTGTATAATGGGGGTGGGACAGTGTGCACAGCAAAGGGGGATGGGGCAGTGTGTATAACACAGGGATGCAGTGTGTATAATGGAGGGGGCAGTGTGTATAACAAAGGGGCAGTGTGTATAACAAAGGAGGGTGGGGCAGTGTGTATAACACAGGGATGCAGTGTGTATAATGGGGGTGGGACAGTGTATATAACAAAGGAGGGTGGGGCAGTGTGTATAATGGGGGTGGGACAGTGTATCTAGCAAAGGGGGTAGTGTGTATTACAAAGGGGGGTGGGGCAGTGTGTATAATGGAGGGGGCAGTGTGTATAGCAAAGGGGCAGTGTGTATAACAAAGGAGGGTGGGGCAGTGTGTATAATGGGGGTGGGACAGTGTGCACAGCAAAGGGGGATGGGGCAGTGTGTATAACACAGGGATGCAGTGTGTATAATGGAGGGGGCAGTGTGTATAACAAAGGGGCAGTGTGTATAACAAAGGAGGGTGGGGCAGTGTGTATAACACAGGGATGCAGTGTGTATAATGGGGGTGGGACAGTGTATATAACAAAGGAGGGTGGGGCAGTGTGTATAATGGGGGTGGGACAGTGTATCTAGCAAAGGGGGTAGTGTGTATTACAAAGGGGGGTGGGGCAGTGTGTATAATGGAGGGGGCAGTGTGTATAGCAAAGGGGCAGTGTGTATAACAAAGGAGGGTGGGGCAGTGTGTATAATGGGGGTGGGACAGTGTGCACAGCAAAGGGGGATGGGGCAGTGTGTATAACACAGGGATGCAGTGTGTATAATGGAGGGGGCAGTGTGTATAACAAAGGGGCAGTGTGTATAACAAAGGAGGGTGGGGCAGTGTGTATAACACAGGGATGCAGTGTGTATAATGGGGGTGGGACAGTGTATATAACAAAGGAGGGTGGGGCAGTGTGTATAATGGGGGTGGGACAGTGTATCTAGCAAAGGGGGTAGTGTGTATTACAAAGGGGGGTGGGGCAGTGTGTATAATGGAGGGGGCAGTGTGTATAGCAAAGGGGCAGTGTGTATAACAAAGGAGGGTGGGGCAGTGTGTATAATGGGGGTGGGACAGTGTGTACAGCAAATGGGGATGGGGCAGTGTGTATAACACAGGGATGCAGTGTGTATAATGGAGGGGGCAGTGTGTATAACAAAGGGGCAGTGTGTATAACAAAGGAGGGTGGGGCAGTGTGTATAACACAGGGATGCAGTGTGTATAATGGGGGTGGGACAGTGTATATAACAAAGGAGGGTGGGGCAGTGTGTATAATGGGGGTGGGACAGTGTATCTAGCAAAGGGGGTAGTGTGTATTACAAAGGGGGGTGGGGCAGTGTGTATAATGGAGGGGGCAGTGTGTATAGCAAAGGGGCAGTGTGTATAACAAAGGAGGGTGGGGCAGTGTGTATAATGGGGGTGGGACAGTGTGTACAGCAAAGGGGGATGGGGCAGTGTGTATAACTCAGGGATGCAGTGTGTATAATGGAGGGGGCAGTGTGTATAGCAAAGGGGCAGTGTGTATAACAAAGGAGGGTGGTGCAGTGTGTATAATGGGGGTGGGACAGTGTGTACAGCAAAGGGGGATGGGGCAGTGTGTATAACACAGGGATGCAGTGTGTATAATGGAGGGGGCAGTGTGTATAACAAAGGGGCAGTGTGTATAACAAAGGAGGGTGGGGCAGTGTGTATAATGGGGGTGGGACAGTGTGTACAGCAAAGGGGGATGGGGCAGTGTGTATAACACAGGGATGCAGTGTGTATAATGGAGGGGGCAGTGTGTATAACAAAGGGGCAGTGTGTATAACAAAGGAGGGTGGGGCAGTGTGTATATCACAGGGATGCAGTGTGTATAATGGGGGTGGGACAGTGTATATAACAAAGGAGGGTGGGGCGGTGTGTATAATGGGGGTGGGACAGTGTATCTAGCAAAGGGGGTAGTGTGTATTACAAAGGGGGGTGGGGCAGTGTGTATAATGGAGGGGGCAGTGTGTATAGCAAAGGGGCAGTGTGTATAACAAAGGAGGGTGGGGCAGTGTGTATAATGGGGGTGGGACAGTGTGTACAGCAAAGGGGGATGGGGCAGTGTGTATAACACAGGGATGCAGTGTGTATAATGGAGGGGGCAGTGTGTATAACAAAGGGGCAGTGTGTATAACAAAGGAGGGTGGGGCAGTGTGTATAACACAGGGATGCAGTGTGTATAATGGGGGTGGGACAGTGTATATAACAAAGGAGGGTGGGGCAGTGTGTATAATGGGGGTGGGACAGTGTATCAAGCAAAGGGGGTAGTGTGTATTACAAAGGGGGGTGGGGCAGTGTGTATAATGGAGGGGGCAGTGTGTATAGCAAAGGGGCAGTGTGTATAACAAAGGAGGGTGGGGCAGTGTGTATAATGGGGGTGGGACAGTGTGTACAGCAAAGGGGGATGGGGCAGTGTGTATAACACAGGGATGCAGTGTGTATAATGGAGGGGGCAGTGTGTATAACAAAGGGGCAGTGTGTCTAACAAAGGAGGGTGGGGCAGTGTGTATAACACAGGGATGCAGTGTGTATAATGGGGGTGGGACAGTGTATATAACAAAGGAGGGTGGGGCAGTGTGTATAATGGGGGTGGGACAGTGTATCTAGCAAAGGGGGTAGTGTGTATTACAAAGGGGGGTGGGGCAGTGTGTATAATGGAGGGGGCAGTGTGTATAGCAAAGGGGCAGTGTGTATAACAAAGGAGGGTGGGGCAGTGTGTATAATGGGGGTGGGACAGTGTGTACAGCAAAGGGGGATGGGGCAGTGTGTATAACACTGGGATGCAGTGTGTATAATGGAGGGGGCAGTGTGTATAACAAAGGGGCAGTGTGTATAACAAAGGAGGGTGGGGCAGTGTGTATAACACAGGGATGCAGTGTGTATAATGGGGGTGGGACAGTGTATATAACAAAGGAGGGTGGGGCAGTGTGTATAATGGGGGTGGGACAGTGTATCTAGCAAAGGGGGTAGTGTGTATTACAAAGGGGGGTGGGGCAGTGTGTATAATGGAGGGGGCAGTGTGTATAGCAAAGGGGCAGTGTGTATAACAAAGGAGGGTGGGGCAGTGTGTATAATGGGGGTGGGACAGTGTGTACAGCAAAGGGGGATGGGGCAGTGTGTATAACACAGGGATGCAGTGTGTATAATGGAGGGGGCAGTGTGTATAACAAAGGGGCAGTGTGTATAACAAAGGACGGTGGGGCAGTGTGTATAACACAGGGATGCAGTGTGTATAATGGGGGTGGGACAGTGTATATAACAAAGGAGGGTGGGGCAGTGTGTATAATGAGGGTGGGACAGTGTATCTAGCAAAGGGGGTAGTGTGTATTACAAAGGGGGGTGGGGCAGTGTGTATAATGGGGGTGGGGCAGTGTATATGACAAAGGAGGGTGGGGCAGTGTGTATAATGGGGGTGGGGCAGTGTATATAACAAAGGAGGGTGGGGCAGTGTGTATAATGGGGGTGGTACAGTGTATATAACAAAGGAGGGTGGGGCAGTGTGTATAATGGGAAGTCGTGTAAGACGAAACATTTCGGGACTGGCACGTCCCTTTGTCAAGGTGAGTAATCGTTGGTTTCTATGCTGTGATCTTAATATACAGTTTTTTGCTGAAAAGACTCCAAGTGCCGCTGAATGCTTTACCGCTTTTACTCTACCTAATCCGTATCAGAGGGCACCGGGGCAGCTAACCGGAGTTGTGGGAGTGCCGGTCCATACATCTTATATATATATATATATATATATATATATACCCATACCATTTTTTTTATTGTATTACATTTTTATATATATATATATATATATATATATATATATATATATATATATAAACTTGCAAAACTCCCGGCACTCGTCTGGAACTGAGTGAAATGCTGTGGTGCCTTCCCAGGGGAACAAATCCTCCATAGAGTATGTAGAATGAAGGCGGCACTCAAACAGGCTTAATTAATAGTGAAGCAAAGTCAACTTTATTCGACCGACATGTTTCGGGGCTCAACCCCTTCCTCCTGATGTCCTCCTCATGTCGGTCGAATAAAGCTGACTTTGCTTCACTATTAATTAAGCCTGTTTGAGTGCCGCCTTCATTCTACATACTATATATATATATATATACTAGGTGCTTCATTGCGCCCTACGGGCGCTCTTCACACCGTCGCAAGGGGCTACGCCCCCTTAATCCTTGCATGCCTATATGGGGTTTAATTTTTGTATTATATGGAGTACTACCTGCATTTCTTTGTTAGTGGTTAAATATTGCACAATGAAAGGGCGTGCGATGGTGAAGGAGGCGCAGCCCCTTGCGACGGCGTGAACAGCACCTGCAGGGCACGATGTACAGAATGTAGCGGGTGTGGGGGGGACTGCGGATGGTGTCTGTAGATGCTGCGGGTGGAGGAGGGGCAGAAGTGGGGGTGGGGCCCGGATGGGGAAGGTTCGGGAGGTGCTGCGGGTGGGGGAGGGGCAGAGGAGTGGGGGATGCAGATGGGGGAGGGGTCCGGAGGCACTGCAGGTGGGGGAGGGGCAGGGGTGCCACGGGTGGGAGAGGGGCAAGTGTGGGAATGTTGTGGATGGGAGAAGGGTTCCAGAGGTGCTGTGGGATGGGAAGGGACGGGAGTGCCGGGGGTGGGGTAGGGGACCGCAGGCACCATGGGTAGGGTAGGGGCAGGTACGAGTGGTGCGGCGGATGGGAAAGGAGGTCCGGAGGTGCTGCAGGTGGTGGAGGGGCAGGTGCGGCGGTGCCATTGGTGGGTTAGGGGTGGGTGAGGGGGAGGCCGCGGATGGAGGAGGGTGTCTGCAGATGCTGCGGGTGGAGGGGGGCAGGTGTGGGGGGAGACATATAAGAGGGGTGAATGGTGGAGGGGGCCTGGAGGTGCTGTGGGTGGTGAAGGGGCGGAGGAGTGGGAGCCGCGGGTGGTGTAGGGGGTCTGGAGGCACTGCATGTGGGGGAGGGGTGGAGTGCCGCATGTGGTGTGGTGCATTGGGGAGAGGTCTGGAGGCGCTGCGGGTACTGTACATGCCATAAAAGGTAGTTGGAGGGTATGCAGTAACAGGGCCAGGACAGGGGTGACAGGGTCAGAACAGGGTTGACGGGGCCAGGACAGGGGTGACAGGGTCAGAACAGGGGTGACGGTGCCAGGACAGGGGTGACGGGGCCAGGACAGGGGCGACGGGGCCAGGACAGAAATGACAGGGACAGGATAGGGGTGACAGGGCCAGGGTAGGGGTGGCAGGACCAGGACAGGGGTGACGGGGCCAGTATAGGGTTGACAGGGCAAGCACAGGGGTGACAGGGCCAGGATAGAGGTAACAGGGCCAGCATAAGGGTGACAGGGCCAGGATAAGGGTGAAAGGGCCAGGATAAGGGTGAAAGGGCCAGGATAAGGGTGGCAGGGCTAGGCCAGGGGTGACAGGGACATGACAGAACACAGGGCACGGGAGAGATTGGTATTAGGGACAAAACAGTGGTGACAGACAGATGTGTCTTACCGGAGTCACTGCTGCTGGCTGCTGCTGTTCCACTCCAACCTGTTGGGATCTGCTGCTGCTGGAGACTTGGCATGGCTGACTCTCTCAGGCTGGAGTCCTGCTTTCTCTGCCAGTCCGCATCCCCCCCCCCTCCTCAGTCACACACCGCAGACCTCGCGCAGCTGCCGGGCACTGTGGTAAGGTGAGACTGGAAATGACTGGTTAGCCCCCAGGAGATGCTGCGGCTGGAGGGAGGAGGGGGTCATAGCATGCACGTGGCGCGGACCTCGCGGCTGCCGGGCACTGTGGTAAGGGGTGACTGGGAGTGACTGGTTAGCTCCCAGGAGACGCTGCGGCTGGAGGGAGGAGTGGGTCGGAGCCTGCAAGCAGCTCGGATTTCTGCAGCGCTACCCGCCAGCTAAAGTGTGTGAATGAGCTGGGCGCACCTCACTGCGGGTGGCAGCGCTGCAGCTAGCGGTGGGGTTGCCGGGGCTGGAGATAACAGAGGCAGTATGGAACCTGCACAGCGGCAGGTGCCCCACAAAACTGCAGCTAAGAAGCGTGTAGTGTGCCAGAAAGTGACGCTCCTCCGCGCCAGAGAGACCCTGCTGAGTATGCCGATGTGGGGGGTCAAGCACACAGTGAGCCGGTGCCCATCTGTCTGTATGACATACCCCTCACACACCCCCATACCTCCCAAATGTCCCGATTTTCGCGGGACAGTCCCATTTTTTGGGGTCTGTCCCGCTGTCCCACCCGCGGGTCGCAGTGTCCCGCGGTGGGGGGGGGGGGCAGTTGGAAAGCTCCTGTACTCGCTGTTCTGCTTAGCAGAGCAGCGGTGAATAGTGGAGACAGAGGGAGAGGGGGCATCAGGGGGTACGGATTAAGGGGGTGTTCCAGCAGCAGAGCCGGATTAAGGGGGGGGGCAGGGGGTACGTACCGTTGGCCCCACAGTTTTAGGGGCTGGAGTAGCTCTGTCCCAGCTCAGAAGCTCCCCCCCCCCCCCCCCCTGTCCTGCCAGCAACAACGGCAGCATTGTGCTACTGTCAGCACACGCTGCTGCGTGTTGGCAGGTCTGTGGTGTTACAGGGAGGCAGCAGTCTCCCTGCTTGCTTCTGCCTGTGCGGGTGTGTAGGGGGGGAGCGAGCACCTCCTCTGGATTTAGCCCTAGCTGAGGGGCCAAATCCCATTAAAAAATAAAAATAAAAATCGAAATTTGCATAAGGGGGCGTGGCCGCGCGTCCCGCGATTAGGCCACGCCCCCAACCCACAGCAGGCACAGCAATGAGATAGGGCTCCCCTGTCTCAAGTGCCCTGGGCCCCCCGGACTCATAATCAGCCCCTGGGGGCATGCCAGCAGCTCACACAGCGCTGGGCATGCCCCCTCACTGACGAAAACGGGGACCCTCCCGTGAAGCCACGCCCCCTTTTCGCCGAGTGTGTGTCCCTCCTTCTGCCTGAAGAAAGCTCCTGCAGAAAGCTGGGAGGTGTGCACCCCTGCCTGTGCCATGCCCATACCATCTGCTTCTGCTCCTAGTCTCCTGTAGATTTGGCCAGATCTGTGACTCATTTGACTAACTCCGCCCAGTCTTGTGACTCCGCCCAGCATTAGCAAATGAATCACAAAGTCACAGATCTGGGCTATTATATAGGAGATATATATATATTTTTATTTTATTTTTTTGGGGGGGGGGGCACTAAATTGCCGCCTTGCCCCGAGTGTCAAAAATCCTAGTTTCGGCCCTGGCAGTGTGTATAACAAATGGGGCAGGGTGTATAGCAAGTGGGTGTACTGTGTATAATTGGGGTGGGGCCATGTGTATAACAAAGGGGGCAGTTTTTATAATGGGGTGTAGCAGTGTATATAGCAAAAGAGGGCAATGTGTATAACAAAGGGGGCAGTGTGTATAATAAGGGGGGCAGAGTGTATAATGAAGTTGTGTGTGCTGTGTGTATAACTGGGGGTTGTGTATAACAGGGCAGTGTGAATAGCCAGGGACACAGTCTGTATAATGTGGGGGGATGGGACGGCTGCAGGGCAGGGTCTGTGCTTTTTTTAATTTTGTGTACAGTATGTATGTATGTCTGTACTATGTGGATGGGTGTGTATGTTTGCTATGTCTATGTATGCTGTGTGTATGTGCATGTGTGTGTATACTGTAACTGTGCCAAAAACCTTGCATATTTATCCTGGTGACGGGACACACACACACACACGCTTTGGTTTAGCATTTTGCAGATCATCATCTGTTTCAAAAGCATCCAATAAAAACATCTTTATGTTTTCTTAAAAACATGGTTGGAACTTTGTTGCATACACACGCCCAGAAGGTGGAATTGAACCACTCTGTCGCTAGACAGCTACAGGTTTGAAGCCTGCACCCCAGACCACTGAGGATCATCTGGGCAAGCAAAAAGCCTGAATAGGCCTTATTTATAGGCTTCATTGTAAATGTATTTAAACTTAGGGAGATAGGATTTTTATTTTATTTTTCTTTGGCAGGGGGGAGGGGATTACCATATAGTCGCTGCTGCATAGTAGAGATACCTAATGATTCCTACGTTCCTACATTTAGCAATGGAGACAGTAAGAGACAGTTTCCTCATTTGCATTCTATACTATTGCATTCTGGGTACAAAGTGTAGATAGAGGTTAATGACCTTTCCAACTGATTTGTGTTCTGTTTCCATAGAAACACTATTGTGTAAAAGTAACAATGACATGACTTATTACCTTTCTTATCTACACAACTTCTGACCCTGCACGTGATCACATACAATTCTTATGGAGAGAAGACGCAATAAATGTAACTTTCATTCTGTAATTGTTTCATTTGCAGCAATGTTATGTGTAAATAATAAAGTAATGGTTATCGGCTGTTGGGTGGCACAGTATGCCCATCCTGGCACAGATGTAGCTGACATTAGCCATTTCAGATAACCGGAGGGTTAGCCCATTGCCACCACCCCCAGAGGGTTAGGGTGGGGGACTGTAAAAATACCCCCTCCAATGTCGGGATCTTCAGTGTCATGTGACCGCCAGTCATGTGATCGCTGGCATCCCGACCACCGGTATTTCATACCAAACCCCTGAGCATTTGAGAAACACGGTACCAGGAATGTCTTGGAAAAGCATTGGGTATTAGGCTGGGGGTTTTACTTAATTATGGGGCTCAGTCCAAATGAAACAGGCAGGACCCTCTGCCTCCTCCTCAGCCTATTTCCCTCTACCAGCCCTGTAGGTGTGCAGGAGTAGTGCGGAGCCCATGGCCCTCAGACCTCCCCAGATGTTCCTTACATGTCCATCAGACCTCCCCAGATGTTCCTTACATGTCCATCAGACCTCCCCAGATGTTCCTTACATGTCCATCAGACCTCCCCAGATGTTCCTTACATGTCCATCAGACCTCCCCAGATGTTCCTTACATGTCCATCAGACCTCCCCAGATGTTCCTTACATGTCCATCAGACCTCCCCAGATGTTCCTTACATGTCCATCTGACCTCCCCAGATGTTCCTTACATGTCCATCTGACCTCCCCAGATGTTCCTTACATGTCCATCTGACCTCCAACATGCAATCAGTCTGTTTGCTAATACTTACACATGCAGAATCCACCACCCGCTGTCATTGACCCTCATGGTGAGATGATGGCGGACAATGGGGGTAATTCTGAGTTGATCGCAGCAGGATTTTTGTTAGCAGTTGGGCAAAACCATGTGCACTGCAGGGGAGGCAGATATAACATGTGCAGAGAGAGAGAGATTTGGGTGGGGTGTGTTCAATCTGCAATCTAAATTGCAGTGTAAAAATAAAGCAGCCAGTATTTACTCTGCACAGAAACAAAATAACCCACCCAAATCTAACTCTCTCTGCACATGTTATATCTGCCTCCCCTGCAGTGCACATGGTTTTGCCCAACTGCTAAAAAATGTCCTGCTGCGATCAACTTGGAATTACCCCCAATGTGAGGTGATGACATGTTACATTACATGAGCTCCACTCTACCTTGTGTAGTTGGGAAGGTTCCAAGCTCTCCATCGCCAGGTGTGGTGGTTCCATTAATGTATATCTTTCAAAATCTAGTATATACTATAGCAACACACTCTGAGCCAATCAGAGTTGGGGTGGAGTAATAGAGTAGGGATGAACATAGGTGGATGGAACCATTGATGTCCTCCAACCCAACCCATTCCTCAATAATTTCATACCATCAATGTTATATAGCAATGGTACCATCACTGGTTTAACCACCGATCACCACCCTAGCTTGAAATCAAATCTTGATTGCTGAAACCTGTTTATTCATTTCTTAATGCAAAGCAAAACGCTTTGTTTTTTAAATACTTGGAAAAAAAAGGGGCGTTGGGGTATACGCCCGCCCAGAGGGTAGAATTAAACTAGGGATGGCCATCGACCATTGATGATTCAAAATCATTGATGGTCTATGACCGATGTCGAATACTTTTACCATCGATGGGGAGAACCAGATGGTTTCCCGCCATCGATGGTTCAGTGCTACTGAATTTCTTATTCCCTCAAAGTGTCATGGCACGGAGCTTAGCCACGCCCCCTGATACCAGAAAAGCCATTCCCCCGGGCTCTTATTGGCCTGCTTATTTTATTGTACAGTAATGCAGGGGTGACTATTGATGGGTAAAACCATAGATGGATCCCCTCTAGATTATTTTGCACCATCAAGGTTATCCATCAATGGTACCCTCAATGGTGACTATCGATGGATAATTCACCATCAATGCTTCAAAACTATTGATGGTCTATGATCAATGTCGAATACTTTTACCGTCAATGGGGGCGAACCAGATGGTTTCCCGCCATCGATGATAATGAGCTATCAAATATATATATTTCTTTTCTTCAAGGTGTCAGGGACATGAAGCATAGCTCCGCCCGCTGACATCAACTAAGCCACATCCCCAGGCCCTGATTGGCATGCGACTCACTCAGTACAACCATCTATGTTTTGAAATCATCAATGGTTTATGGTTGATGTCAAATCATTTAGTCATGGTTTCTGCCATCGATGGTAAAGACCAACCAAATAGTTTTTTCCTTACTTTAGAATGTGTCTGGTTATGGAGCATAGCTCCGCCCCCTGACACTTTCGAAGACCCGCCCCAGTCACTGATTGGCCCACATCCCACATCATATTAAAGCAGGGATACCAATCAATGGCTCCCTAGCAGATATTTTTATACCATTGATGGTTGCCATCAATAGTACCATCAATGGCAACCATCGACTGATAACCAAACGATAACCATCCCTGCTCATTATTAATGTAAGTGTTACCATCAATGGGCAAAACCATCAATTGTCCCCTTACAGATAATTTTAATTTCCCACCATCGAGGTTGTCCATCAATGGATAACTCACCAATGACCATCCCTAAATTAAACCACTCTGTCCCCAGACAGCTACAGATTTGAAGTCTGCACCCCAGACCACTGAAGATCATCTGGGCAAGTTCTCTGTCTGCAGGGATGGCCATCGACCATCGATGATTCAAAATAATCGATGGTCTGTGCCCGATGTTACATACTTTTACCATCGATGAATAGGACTAAATGAAAATATTTACAAGATTCTGGGACACAGAGCATAGCTCCACCCTTAACAACCACAAAGCCCTACCCCCGGGCTGTGATTAACCAGCAGGCCTTGCACAGAAATAAGAGGGATGACCAACAATGCGAGAAACCATCAGTGGTCTTCTATAGCATAGTTACTAACTATCGATGATGACCATCAATGGCCAACACATAAATGGCCATTCCTATCCATTTCACTGGTTTGTATTTTAAATAGAGATGTGCACTTGAAATTTTTCGGGTTTTGTGTTTTGGTTTTGGGTTCGGTGCCGCGGCCGTGTTTTGGGTTCGACCGCGTTTTGGCAAAACCTCACCGAATTTTTTTTGTCGGATTCGGGTGTGTTTTGGATTCGGGTGTTTTTTTCAAAAAACCCTAAAAAACAGCTTAAATCATAGAATTTGGGGGTCATTTTGATCCCAAAGTATTATTAACCTCAATAACCATTATTTCCACTCATTTTCAGTCTATTCTGAATACCTCACACCTCACAATATTATTTTTAGTCCTAAAATTTGCACCGAGGTCGCTGAATGACTAAGCTAAGCGACCCTAGTGGCCGACACAAACACCGGGCCCATCTAGGAGTGGCACTGCAGTGTCACGCAGGATGGCCCTTCCAAAAAACACTCCCCAAACAGCACATGACGCAAAGAAAAAAAGAGGCGCAATGAGGTAGCTGTGTGAGTAAGATAAGCGACCCTAGTGGCCGACACAAACACCGGGCCCATCTAGGAGTGGCACTGCAGTGTCACGCAGGATGGCCCTTCCAAAAAACACTCCCCAAACAGCACATGACGCAAAGAAAAAAAGAGGCGCAATGAGGTAGCTGTGTGAGTAAGATAAGCGACCCTAGTGGCCGACACAAACACCGGGCCCATCTAGGAGTGGCACTGCAGTGTCACGCAGGATGGCCCTTCCAAAAAACACTCCCCAAACAGCACATGACGCAAAGAAAAAAAGAGGCGCAATGAGGTAGCTGTGTGAGTAAGATAAGCGACCCTAGTGGCCGACACAAACACCGGGCCCATCTAGGAGTGGCACTGCAGTGTCACGCAGGATGGCCCTTCCAAAAAACACTCCCCAAACAGCACATGACGCAAAGAAAAAAAGAGGCGCAATGAGGTAGCTGTGTGAGTAAGATAAGCGACCCTAGTGGCCGACACAAACACCGGGCCCATCTAGGAGTGGCACTGCAGTGTCACGCAGGATGGCCCTTCCAAAAAACACTCCCCAAACAGCACATGACGCAAAGAAAAATTAAAGAAAAAAGAGGTGCAAGATGGAATTGTCCTTGGGCCCTCCCACCCTCCCTTATGTTGTATAAACAGGACATGCACACTTTAACCAACCCATCATTTCAGTGACAGGGTCTGCCACACGACTGTGACCAGTGGTGCAAGTGGGCGGGTACGGGTGGGTACGGCGTACCCGTAAGAATTTAGCCGTGGGTACGCCGTACCCACACCGACGGGCCGCCGCTCCTCTTCCTTCCCTCCCTCCCCCACGCCGCACCGCCGCACACGCCTCTGATGTGAGGGCAGGAGAGTGCAGCCTGCGCCTCTCGTTCCCCTCAGTCTCCGGTGGGTGTTTCAGTTTACTTCAGCGCCGATCCGTGAGCCAATCAGAGCTCGCACCCGCGAGCTCTGATTGGCTCACGGATCGGCGCTGAATTAAACTGAGACACCCGCCGAAGACTGAGGGGAACGAGAGGCGCAGGCTGCACTCTCCTTCCCTCACATGACAGACAGGAGGACAGCGACGGCAGCGGTGAGTAGGGGAGGGGGGCATGTTATACCTGGCACTGGGGGGGCATGTATACCTGGCACTGGGGGCATATCTGGCACAGGGGGGCATATATACCTGGCACTGGGGGCATATCTGGCACAGGGGGGCATATATACCTGGCACTGGGGGATATCTGGCCCAGGGGGGCATGTATACCTGGCACTGGGGGCATATCTGGCACAGGGGGGCATATATACCTGGCACTGGGGGCATATCTGGCACAGGGGGGCATATATACCTGGCACTGGGGGATATCTGGCACAGGGGGGCATGTATACCTGGCACTGGGGGATATCTGGCACTGGGGGGGCATGTATACCTGGCACTGGGGGATATATTGCACTGGGGGCATATCTAGCACAGGGGGGCATATATACCTGGCACTGGGGGATATCTGGCACAGGGGGGCATGTATACCTGGCACTGGAGGATATCTGGCACTGGGGGCATATCTGGCACTGTAGGGGCATTTCTGTATCTGGCACAGGGGGCAATGTATATCTGACACAGTGGGGGCATTTGTGTATCTAGCACTGTGGGGCAATGTGTATCTGACACTGTGAGGCAATGTATGGCACTCTGGGGGCATTTCTGTATCTGGCACTGTGGGGCAATGTGTATCTGGCACTGTGGGGCAATGTGCATCTGGCACTGTGGGGCAATGTGCATCTGGCACTGTGGGGCAATGTGTATCTGGCACTCTGGGGACATTTGTGTATCTGGCACTGTGGGGCAATGTGTATCTGGCACTGTGGGGCAATGTGTATCTGGCACTCTGGGGACATTTGTGTATCTGGCACTGTGGGGCAATGTGCATCTGGCACTGTGGGGCAATGTGTATCTGGCACTGTGAGGCAATGTGTATCTGACACTCTGGGGACATTTGTGTATCTGGCACTCTGGGGACATTTGTGTATCTGGCACTGTGGGGCAATGTGTATCTGGCACTGTGGGGTTATATGTATCTGGCACTGTGGGGCAATGTATATCTATCACTGTGGTGCAACGTGTATCTGACACTATTGGGGTCATACGTGTATCTGCCCCTCCCCCATATGTGTATCACGCCCCCATTTTCATTGGCCACGCCCCATGTGGCATTTGGCCACACCCATTTTTTTGCGCGCGCGCCTTCGGCGCGCGCACACAGTACCCGTAAGACATTTTTTCTACTTGCCCCACTGACTGTGACTGAAATGACGGGTTGGTTTGGACCCCCACCAAAAAAGAAGCAATTAATCTCTCCTTGCACAAACTGGCTCTACAGAGGCAAGATGTCCACCTCATCATCATCCTCCGATATATCACCGTGTACATCCCCCTCCTCACAGATTATCAATTCGTCCCCACTGGAATCCACCATCTCAGCTCCCTGTGTACTTTGTGGAGGCAATTGCTGCTGGTCAATGTCTCCACGGAGGAATTGATTATAATTCATTTTAATGAACATCATCTTCTCCACATTTTCTGGAAGTAACCTCGTACGCCGATTGCTGACAAGGTGAGCGGCGGCACTAAACACTCTTTCGGAGTACACACTTGTGGGAGGGCAACTTAGGTAGAATAAAGCCAGTTTGTGCAAGGGCCTCCAAATTGCCTCTTTTTCCTGCCAGTATAAGTACGGACTGTGTGACGTGCCTACTTGGATGCGGTCACTCATATAATCCTCCACCATTCTTTCAATGGGGAGAGAATCATATGCAGTGACAGTAGACGACATGTCCGTAATCGTTGACAGGTCCTTCAGTCCGGACCAGATGTCACCATCGGCAGTCGCTCCAGACTGCCCTGCATCACCGCCAGCGGGTGGGCTCGGAATTCTGAGCCTTTTCCTCGCACCCCCAGTTGTGGGAGAATGTGAAGGAGGAGATGTTGACAGGTCGCGTTCCGCTTGACTTGACAATTTTCTCACCAGCAGGTCTTTGAACCCCAGCAGACTTGTGTCTGCCGGAAAGAGAGATCCAAGGTAGGTTTTAAATCTAGGATCGAGCACGGTGGCCAAAATGTAGTGCTCTGATTTCAACAGATTGACCACCCGTGAATCCTTGTTAAGCGAATTAAGGGCTCCATCCACAAGTCCCACATGCCTAGCGGAATCGCTCCGTGTTAGCTCCTCCTTCAATGTCTCCAGCTTCTTCTGCAAAAGCCTGATGAGGGGAATGACCTGACTCAGGCTGGCAGTGTCTGAACTGACTTCACGTGTGGCAAGTTCAAAGGGCAGCAGAACCTTGCACAACATTGAAATCATTCTCCACTGCGCTTGAGACAGGTGCATTCCACCTCCTATATCGTGCTGAATTGTATAGGCTTGAATGGCCTTTTGCTGCTCCTCCAACCTCTGAAGCATATATAGGGTTGAATTCCACCTCGTTACCACTTCTTGCTTCAGATGATGGCAGGGCAGGTTCAGGCGTTTTTGGTGTTGCTCCAGTCTTCTGTACGTGGTGCCTGTACGCCGAAAGTGTCCCGCAATTCTTCTGGCCACCGACAGCATCTCTTGCACGCCCCTGTCGTTTTTAAAAAATTCTGCACCACCAAATTCAAGGTATGTGCAAAACATGGGACGTGCTGGAATTTGCCCAGATTTAATGCGCACACAATATTGCTGGCGTTGTCCGATGCCACAAATCCACAGGAGAGTCCAATTGGGGTAAGCCATTCCGCGATGATCTTCCTCAGTTGCCGTAAGAGGTTTTCAGCTGTGTGCGTATTCTGGAAACCGGTGATACAAAGCGTAGCCTGCCTAGGAAAGAGTTGGCGTTTGCGAGATGCTGCTACTGGTGCCGCCGCTGCTGTTCTTGCGGCGGGAGTCCATACATCTACCCAGTGGGCTGTCACAGTCATATAGTCCTGACCCTGCCCTGCTCCACTTGTCCACATGTCCGTGGTTAAGTGGACATTGGGTACAGCTGCATTTTTTAGGACACTGGTGACTCTTTTTCTGAGGTCTGTGTACATTTTCGGTATCGCCTGCCTAGAGAAATGGAACCTAGATGGTATTTGGTACCGGGGACACAGTACCTCCAACAAGTCTCTAGTTAGCTCTGCAGTAATGATGGATACCGGAACCACGTTTCTCACCGCCCAGGATGCCAAGGCCTCAGTTATCCGCTTTGCAGCAGGATGACTGCTGTGATATTTCATCTTCCTCGCAAAGGACTGTTGGACAGTCAATTGCTTGGTGGAAGTAGTAAAAGTGGGCTTACGAGTACGACTTCCCCTCTGGGATGACCATCGACTCCCAGCAGCAACAACAGCAGCGCCAGCAGCAGTAGGCGTTACACGCAAGGATGCATCGGAGGAATCCCAGGCAGGAGAGGACTCGTCAGAATTGCCAGTGACATGGCCTGCAGGACTATTGGCATTCCTGGGGAAGGAGGAAATTGACACTGAGGGAGTTGGTGGGGTGGTTTGCGTGAGCTTGGTTACAAGAGGAAGGGATTTACTGGTCAGTGGACTGCTTCCGCTGTCGCCCAAAGTTTTTGAACTTGTCACTGACTTATTATGAATGCGCTGCAGGTGACGTATAAGGGAGGATGTTCCGAGGTGGTTAACGTCCTTACCCCTACTTATTACAGCTTGACAAAGGCAACACACGGCTTGACAAATGTTGTCCGCATTTCTGTTGAAATACTTCCACACCGAAGAGCTGATTTTTTTGGTATTTTCACCAGGCATGTCAACGGCCATATTCCTCCCACGGACAACAGGTGTCTCCCCGGGTGCCTGACTTAAACAAACCACCTCACCATCAGAATCCTCCTTGTCAATTTCCTTCCCAGCGCCAGCAACACCCATATCCTCCTCATCCTGGTGTACTTCAACACTGACATCTTCAATCTGACTATCAGGAACTGGACTGCGGGTGCTCCTTCCAGCACTTGCAGGGGGCGTGCAAATGGTGGAAGGCGCATGCTCTTCACGTCCAGTGTTGGGAAGGTCAGGCATCGCAACCGACACAATTGGACTCTCCTTGTGGATTTGGGATTTCGAAGAACGCACAGTTCTTTGCGGTGCTTTTGCCAGCTTGAGTCTTTTCATTTTTCTAGCAAGAGGCTGAGTGCTTCCATCCTCATGTGAAGCTGAACCACAAGCCATGAACATAGGCCAGGGCCTCAGCCGTTCCTTGCCACTCCGTGTGGTAAATGGCATATTGGCAAGTTTATGCTTCTCCTCCGACAATTTTATTTTAGATTTTGGAGTCCTTTTTTTACCTATATTTGGTGTTTTGGATTTTACATGCTCTGTACTATGACATTGGGCATCGGCCTTGGCAGACGACGTTGCTGGCATTTCATCGTCTCGGCCATGACTAGTGGCAGCAGCTTCAGCACGAGGTGGAAGTGGATCTTGATCTTTCCCTAATTTTGGAACCTCAACATTTTTGTTCTCCATATTTTAATAAGCACAACTAAAAGGCACCTCAGGTAAACAATGGAGATGGATGGATACTAGTATACTTATGGATGGACGAGCGACTGCCGACACAGAGGTAGCTACAGCCGTGGACTACCGTACTGTGTCTGCTGCTAATATAGACTGGATGATAATGAGATGAAATCAATATATATATAATATCACTAGTACTGCAGCCGGACAGGTATATAATATATATTTATTATGTAATGACTGATGACGGACCTGCTGGACACTGTCAGCTCAGCAGCACCGCAGACTGCTACAGTAAGCTACTATAGTAGTATGTATAAAGAAGAAAGAAAAAAAACAAAACCACGGGTAGGTGTTATACAATTATGGATGGACCAGCGACTGCCGACACAGAGGTAGCTACAGCCGTGGACTACCGTACTGTGTCTGCTGCTAATATAGACTGGATGATAATGAGATGAAATCAATATATATATATATATAATATCACACTAGTACTGCAGCCGGTCAGGTAGATATATTTATTATGTAATGACTGATGACGGACCTGCTGGACACTGTCAGCTCAGCAGCACCGCAGACTGCTACAGTAAGCTACTATAGTAGTATGTATAAAGAAGAAAAAAAAAAAACACGGGTAGGTGGTATACAATTATGGATGGACCAGCGACTGCCGACACAGAGGTAGCTACAGCCGTGGACTACCGTACTGTGTCTGCTGCTAATATAGACTGGATGATAATGAGATGAAATCAATATATATATATATATAATATCACTAGTACTGCAGCCGGACAGGTATATAATATATATTTATTATGTAATGACTGATGACGGACCTGCTGGACACTGTCAGCTCAGCAGCACCGCAGACTGCTACAGTAAGCTACTATAGTAGTATGTATAAAGAAGAAAGAAAAAAAAAAAAAAAACCACCGGTAGGTGGTATACAATTATGGATGGACCAGCGACTGCCGACACAGAGGTAGCTACAGCCGTGGACTACCGTACTGTGTCTGCTGCTAATATAGACTGGATGATAATGAGATGAAATCAATATATATATATATATATATATATATATATAATATCACACTAGTACTGCAGCCGGACAGGTAGATATATTTATTATGTTATGACTGATGACGGACCTGCTGGACACTGTCAGCTCAGCAGCACCGCAGACTGCTACAGTAAGCTACTATAGTAGTATGTATAAAGAAGAAAGAAAAAAAAAAACCACGGGTAGGTGGTATACAATTATGGATGGACCAGCGACTGCCGACACAGAGGTAGCTACAGCCGTGGACTACCGTACTGTGTCTGCTGCTAATATAGACTGGATGATAATGAGATGAAATCAATATATATATATATATAATATCACTAGTACTGCAGCCGGACAGGTATATAATATATATTTATTATGTAATGACTGATGACGGACCTGCTGGACACTGTCAGCTCAGCAGCACCGCAGACTGCTACAGTAAGCTACTATAGTAGTATGTATAAAGAAGAAAGAAAAAAAAAAACCACGGGTAGGTGGTATACAATTATGGATGGACCAGCGACTGCCGACACAGAGGTAGCTACAGCCGTGGACTACCGTACTGTGTCTGCTTCTAATATAGACTGGATGATAATGAGATGAAATCAATATATATATATATAATATCACTAGTACTGCAGCCGGACAGGTATATAATATATATTTATTATGTAATGACTGATGACGGACCTGCTGGACACTGTCAGCTCAGCAGCACCGCAGACTGCTACAGTAAGCTACTATAGTAGTATGTATAAAGAAGAAGAAAGAAAAAAAAAAAAACGGGTAGGTGGTATACAATATTATATATATATTATATACAATTATATATATATATTATATATATTAAACTGGTGGTGATTATTAAACTGGTGGTCAGGTTACTGGTCACACTATCAGCAACTTGCAAGTAGTACTCCTAAGCAGACAATCACAATATATATTATGCTGGTGGTCAGTGTGGTCACAATGGCAGTGTGGCACTCTGGCAGCAAGTCCTGCTCTCAGACTCTAACTGCTCCCCACTGTCAGTGTCTCCCCCACAAGTCAGATATACATTATATAGTCACACTATCTATCTATCACTTCAGCAAGTAGTAGTACTCCTCCTAAAGTACTCCTCCTAATGCTCCCCAAAATTACTACTGTGTCTCTCTCTACTCTAGTCTCACTCTCTTCTCTATAAACGGAGAGGACGCCAGCCACGTCCTCTCCCCATGAATCTCAATGCACGTGTGAAAATGGCGGCGACGCGCGGCTCCTTATATAGAATCCGAGTCTCGCGATAGAATCCGAGCCTCGCGAGAATCCGACAGCGGGATGATGACGTTCGGGCGCACTCGGGTTAACCGAGCAAGGCGGGAAGATCCGAGTCGCTCGGCCCCGTGTAAAAAAAACTGAAGTTCGGGCGGGTTCGGATTCCGAGGAACCGAACCCGCTCATCTCTAATTTTAAAACTACATTTTTAAGTTGTTTTTAGCTTAGGGAGATTTCTTTTTTTATATATTGTTTTTGTGTAAGTGATAGAATAGTTGGTAAGCGTCGTGTATTGCCTGGTGAATAAATCACCAAGTCCAATTTTTATTGTATTTAGCAGGGAAAGGAGTAACCTGAAAGATGTTTTTAACTCATTTGACTTCAACTTTGTTTCAATGCATTATGGGTACTGACTGTAAATTGAGGTTTCTGCCTTCACTGAAATATTTTTTTTTTACCTATGCTGCACCTGTGTGCTAAACTATTAGAGGCCCATTTTCCAATACATATTTGCGGCTTATTCCCCGGTTTTGGGGGTAAACGCAAACACTTATCACCTAAATGCGTGAAGGAGGGATCGTGCATGCGTAGGAATCCCGGCACTGTAGTGAGCCATACTTACCTACTTTCTGGCAGCTCTCTCCGGGAGAGAGCTGCCAGGACGGCTCAGTGGAGGGGCTGGGCTGATACAATGACGAGAGGAGGGGGCGGGGAGGGGGCGGAACGGGTGTGGCGGAGGAGGGCCAGAGGCGGAACGAGGGTGGGGTTACAGCATTACGTTGTTTAAACCACGCCCCCCGCTCTGTAATGTCGCTATAACCGGCATTTTAAAGCAGGGGGCGTGACTATGATGATGCAATTCAACAAGAATCGCGTCATCTACTGTCCGGACCGCCCACTTTACTCTCAAAGTGAGCGGCCGGGCAGGGGGAACTGAAAACCAGGAGACAAGTCTGCTCTTCCGTGGGGCCGGGAGGGTCACCTGATTTTCGGGAGCCTCCCGGCCATTCTGGGAGAGAAGGCAAGTATGTAGTGAGCACATCACAGCCGCTTCATACATCTGGTGGATATATGCGTATCCTGCAATACGTTGCTGGGCGCTAACATCGCGGCCAGATCATATTGCAAATGCAGTGATTGACAAATGGCTGCCTCAATTATATAATAACATTGTATATAGAATGTAAGCTCTCACGAGCAGGGCCCTCTTCCCTCATGTGCTTATCCTTTTCTTACTTTAATAATCTTCAACTGCATCAACTCCAGCAGTCCTCTGGCACCTGATACTTATTCCAGTGTCGTCTGCTGATGTAGCTATGTTTATTTACCCTGTACTTGTCCTATATTGTCATCAACTGTAAGTTGCTGTTTTCCTGTTTGATTATTCATGTACTCTGTAATTGGGCGCTGCGGAACCCTTGTGGCGCCATATAAATAAAGGATAATAATAATAATATATACCTATGGCAGTGTGCAGTGTATGTGGCGATATACAGTATCTATAACTGGTTGCAGTGTGTATATCTGGGCGGGGGGCGTTGTGCATGATCCTGGGCAGTGTGTATAACAAAGAGGGCAGTGTGTATTTTAAATGGGGCGGTGTGCATAATTGGAGCGGGGCAGTGTGTATAACAAAGGGGGGGGGCAGTTTGTTCAATGGGGTGGGGCAGTGTATATAGCAAAAGGGGGCAGTGCGTTTAACAAAGAGGGCAGTGTGTATAATGGAGAGCCAGGGAGAATAACTGGGGGTCAGTGTGTATAATGAGGGTGGAGGGTCAGTTTGTAAAGATGAGGTGACAGTGTGAATGATGGAGTGCAGTGTGTATACTGTATATGGGGAGTAGTGTTTCATCAGAGGCAGTGTGTATAAGTGGAGGCACTGTTTATAAGTGGAGGGCAGTGTGTATAAATGAGGAGTAATGTGTGTGGCAGTTTGCATAAACGGTGAGTGGTGAATAGCTGGGGGACAGTATAACAGGGATAAGTGGGGGCAGTGTGTATAAGTGGCTGGTCATGTTTATAACAGGGCAGTGTGTATAAATGGTGGGTAATGTGCATAAGTTGGGGCAGCATGTATTTTTGGTGGGCAGGGTTTATTAGATGGGGTAGTGAGTTTAACTGGAGGCAGTGTGTGTAAGTTGAGGGTGGTGCATATAACATGGGGTGGACAGTGTGTATAACAGGGAGCAGTGTGTATAAGTGGGTGAGGTGTGTATAACAGGGAGCAGTGTGTATAAGTGGGGAGTAGTGTGTATAATATGGTGCAGTGTGTGTATGTGGGGGGCAGTCTGTATAACTAGGGGGTGGTGTATATAAGTGGGGGAGCAGTGCTTATAAATGGGGGAAGGGTGTATAACAGAGGGCAGTTAGTATAAGTGGGGGTAGTATGTATACATGGGGCAGTGTTTTGAAGGGGGAGCAGTATGTATAAGTGGGGGAAATGTGTAGAAGTGGGGGGGCAGTGTGTATAATTGAGTGGTAGGGTGAATAACGTTGGGCAGTAAGTGTAAATGGGTGGAAAATTTGTATAAGTGAGGGGCAGTGTGTATAACGTGGGTAGTACTTATGAGTGGGGGGTAGTGTGTGTATAATTGGGGGGCAGTTTTTATTAGTGGGGGTATTGTATATAAGTGGGCTGCAGGGTGTATAATGTGGGGCAGTGTGTGTAAGTCGAGGGCAATGTGTATACGGGAGAGTCAGTGTGTATAATTGGGGGGGCAGGGTGTATAACATGGGTAAGTGTAAGTGAGGGGTAATGTGTATAAGTGAGGGGCAGTGTGCATGATTAGGTGGCAGTGTGTATAACATGGGCAGTGTGCATAATTGGGGGGCAGTGTGTATAAGTGGGGGGCAGTGTGTATAATTGGGGGCAGGGTGTATAAGTGGGGGGTAATGTGCATAAGTGGGGGCAGTGTGTATAATTGGGGGCAGGGTGTATAAAGTGGGGTAGTGTGTGTGAGGGGTATTTAGTTTTGTTCGATTTTTCCATAATAAGCAAATCATTTATTTTTGTAAATAATACTTTTATATATGAAGCTATTGTCTACTGGAATGATGGTTGTTTCTTCCCTTATTACTACTTAGTTACCATGGAAATAACAATTACAGTCACAGGATTGGATGATGAAAAGCTAACACTATAAGACTAATATTTGGTTAATGGAGAATAAAAATCATTCCCCTTTATTTACTTTCCATTTGTATTGTGCAGGATATTATTGTTATTACTGTTATTATGTCATTAGTATATTTGGGCACCGAGCTGTCACAACGATAAATCATATGGAACACAACAAACAATTGGTTCTAGTGGCTGAAAAGTTGACTTGGTTTTACATTTGTATTGAATATATTTAGATGGGTGTTTTGTGATATGATCCAGCCGTGACCACACGTGATGTACCATAACATATAACATCAGCACATGTAAAAGGTGCAGGCACAGCGTCACTGCAGGGGCTCTGCCGGGTCTACAGCTACAAATAATCTCTTGCAAAGTAAAAGACGGGGGTTATTTATGAGAACACTTAAAGTAACAGAGAGAGATACAGTAAGTTATTTGGCAACATGTCTGTAATATAAAAGTCCTATTACTAAGGCGTATGAGCATAGTTATTGCGCATAGCTACGGTCAGCATCACTTCTGATAGTTTATTGGAGCAGGGGATTTAGATGATAAACATGTAAATCTTGCAGGTCTCGTGTCTTCCTGATGAATCTAGCAAACTACCATATTCTCTAACATTAATCATAAACGATCGCCACAACATGACAAAGGCCTCTGAGGATCTTCAATCGCCAATCCCCATACAGGTACACCTCAAACAATTCACAGTGTACTCCCGCTAGTGCAGTAGACTTAATTTATTAACTAACATATGCAATGTGCCCATCTTGCCCCTTATAATGGACACTTTCATCTCAGGATGACATTAGTTATGGGTGCCTACAGGAACAAAATCTACTGCTTCTTCTTTTCCTTCTTAAAAAAAAAAATTGGTGTTGCGTCCCCACATTTGTCCAGTAACCAGCACTTGTCTGAGCCAGCCGGGGGGCTTACACCATAGCAGAGAGACACACATTTCAGGATCCCCCTGACATCACATAAACCACCCCCAAACTGGTCAGCCCAGGCCTGGACATCCTCAGGAAGTGAGGACCGACCCCATTAAAGGGGTCCCCCTTCATGAGGAATCACAGTAGAACTACAGGTCCCAGCAAGCCTGCCCCAGCACGCAGACACTTGGAGAAGCACAAGTGCCAGCATACCTGGACATTAAGAGCTTAATACAGAAAATGAATAAAACCAATGGCGCAAAACAAATAGGAAGAACATGCATAAATTTACAAAACCACAACCTGATTTACTTCTATAAGGGTGTGATTGTCAATTCCTTGGTGTTGGTATATCAGCTCCCGATGGATATGTGCAATACGGAAGGAAGACCACTCCTGATTGGCGCTTGTCAAATAACACCCACATAAAACATTATGATTGAACCATGATTGGTAGAAATGAAGGCATGTGTCTAGTGTTATGTAAAAACAATCTCTGTTTTAATTTAAACAAACACTTAAAATCAAAACACATATAAAATGGAAAACAGAAGTAGATAACACAGGGAATCCTACCAAGATGGTGGCCGGAGCCGCAGGTGTTATATGCAAGGTATACCCGGGAAAGATACCCTGCATAAGGCTCCGGAAGGCGAGATTTTCCCTGTGAAATATATTGAGTCCAAAACAGTCCTTGGAAGTCCAGAGCACTGGTAGGCAGACACCAACACGTTTCGGGACATCAAAGTCCCGAAACCAATTTGTTGCTCCTCCCAGTTCCTGTGGTTCTGGGCGACAAAACGAGCCGCGATCGCCCGCCTCCGTCACTTCCGTGCGTTCCACCGTGAACTTCCGGCGGAAGCAGAAGTGATGTATATTTCCAAATGCGTTCCACCAACGAGTTTAACCCGTTTTTAGCGGAAAGAAAGATTGTTTCTCAGAACTACGGCGACTAAAGTACCATTTCACATCATTCGTCCTAACTCATTACAGCGGCACAGTCCAGCATCACAGGAAGCGGTAATCCTCAAAGAAAAAAGAGAAACCATTACAGAACAAAAAAACTAGAGCAAGGGAAAGAGGGATATGGAAAAAAGTACATTATAACCAAAACGGATAAATAAAGTGAAACTGCAACCAGAAAAAAGAGAGACACAATCACAGGAAATGCTTCAACTCAAAGTCTCCATTCAGACCTTGGGGTACCAATGTTTTTAGTTGGAATATCCACCGCATTTCGGCTTTGGACAGTCTCAAATCTATATCTCTACACCTCCATGTTGGTTTTATTTGCTGTATTCCCCAGAAAGATTTAATGAAGCATTCCTTCGATCTGTGTTTCTCCTTAAAATGAGCCGATAGAGTGTGTGACTCAAGTCCTTTTTTCACATTATAAATGTGTTCAGCCATCCTAGTTTTCAAAGCTCTCGTAGTTTTACCTATATACATTAAATTACATGAACATTCAATTACATAGATAACATACTTCGAGTTACAGGTAATAAAATCCCTGATGGGGTATATTTTCCCATTAGCAGTGAACTCTTTAATTTTGGACGGATTATTCTCTGTTGTTAGTCTACACATCGCACAGAGACCACAGCGATGGAAACCTTGTATCCTCACACTTGTACGTTTTTCATCTTCAACCGAACTACACACTACTTTATTCTTAATGTTTGGTGCTCTACGGTATATGAAGGAAGGTCTTTCAGGAAGTTCTTTACCAATTATGGGATCCCTTTGAAGTAGTGGCCAAATTTTTTCTGATACAATTTTCAATCTCCCTGGAGTTGGAACTAAATCTACTGATAAAGGACTAGTTGTACTTCTCATTTTTATTTGTCACTTTCTCAGCATTTATCTTAAATAGAGATGATCTTTCCACTTCATCTATCCTCTTCTCTACCTTTTCTAGAGCCTCCTTTTTATAACCCTTTGCTAGAAATCTATTTCGTGTTTCTTCTATTTGTTCTTTACACACTTCAGGTTCTGAGCAGTTTCTTTTTATTCTGCTATATTGACCAAAAGGGATCCCACTTAACCAACTCTCATGGTGCAGACTATCTCTATATATGTAACTATTACAATCCGTGGATTTTTGATAGTTCCTTGAATGTATAGCTCCATTTTTTATATAGATACACAAGTCCAAAAAAACAATATCACTCTTACTTTTCTGAAAAGTTAAGGATATATTAAAGTCATTGATGTTCAACGACTCACAAAAAGAATTCAATTCCTCATCTGAACCATTCCAAACAAACAAAATATCATCTATGAACCTTTGCCAGGATACCAGGCCTTCCCCCAGCTGGCCTCCAGGCCATATATATTGCTCCTCCCAGTAGGACATGAAGAGGTTAGCATAACTGGGGGCAAACCTAGTACCCATGGCTGTTCCTATAGACTGGACGTAATAAACCCCATCAAAGAAAAAAATAATTATTTTTTAAAATGAACTCTATTCCTCTCAGAATAAAGTCTTTGGTGTTTATATCGAGAGTACTTTTGTTCAAAAAGAAAGAAACCGCTTCTAAACCTTTATCTGCATTAATAATAGTATATAGTGTGCTAACATCAGCACTACAAAGGATGAAATTCTCACTCCAATCCATATTTCCAATTCTATTTAAAACATCCTTAGTGTCCCTCAAATAAGCTCGTGTCTGTTTTACCAAGGGTTGTAAGAAACTATCGATAACTGCCGATAAATTACTGGTAATACTATTCGTTCCGGAAATTATGGGTCTACCAGGTGGGTGTATAGGATCCTTATGAAGTTCATAAGGATCCTATACACCCACCTGGTAGACCCATAATTTCCGGAACGAATAGTATTACCAGTAATTTATCGGCAGTTATCGATAGTTTCTTACCAGTGATTACCGCTTCCTGTGATGCTGGACTGTGCCGCTGTAATGAGTTAGGACGAATGATGTGAAATGGTACTTTAATCACCGTAGTTCTGAGAAACGATCTTTCTTTCTGCTAAAAACGGGTTAAACTTGTTGGCGGAACGCATTTGGAAATATACGTCATTTCCGCTTCTGCCGGAAGTTCGCGGTGGAACGCACGGAACGGAGGCGGGCGATCGCGGCTCGTTTTGGCGCCCAGAACCACAGGAACCGGGAGGAGCAACAAATTGGTTTTAGGGTATAAATACCTAGCTGGACATAAGGTGCACCATGCTTCTGAGGAAGGACCATAAACGTGCAGGTCCGAAACGCGTTAAGCAAGGTGCCTTTTATTGTGGAACGTTTGAGGGGTGGAACTGGAACTCGACCATTGGATGTGGATATCCAGGACTCTTTGGGACCCATTTCCATTGTCTGTGTTGATCCAAAGAAATACGGGAAGAGATCACTGTTTTTGGCTACATCGTGAAATCCTATATATGCGTTGTTTTGATCCCTTCATGTGAGGGGAATATTATTAAATTGGGATCTTTCTATACCAAACAGTGTTGCACTATAATTCTTCTCTTTTGAGGTCAACATCGGGAGCTGATATACCAACACCAAGGAATTGACAATCACACCCTTATAGAAGCAAATCAGGTTGTGGTTTTGTAAATTTATGCATGTTCCTCTTTGTTTTGCGCCATTTGTTTTATTAATTTTCTGTATTCTGCATGTAGCTTGGGCTTTGGTGAACCCTCTGTCTAAAACTTGGCCGCACCTAGGGGGTAATTCCAAGTTGATCGCAGCAGGAAATTTTTTAGCAGCTGGGCAAAACCATGTGCACTGCAAGGGAGGCAGATTTAACATGTGCAGAGAGAGTTAGATTTGGGTGGGGTGTGTTCAATCTGCAATCTAAATTGCAGTGTAAAAATAAAGCAGCCAGTATTTACCCTGCACAGAAACAAAATAACTCACCCAAATCTAACTCTCTCTGCAAATGTTATATCTACCCCCCCCCCCCTGCAGTGCACATGGTTTTGCCCAACTGCTAAAAAAAATCCTGCTGCGATGAACTTGGAATTACCCCCCTAGAGTGTTTATTGCGCAAAAACTAGGTTCTTCTTTTTACAGTGGACATTAAGAGCTTATTGGAATCTGAACTCTTCCTGTAAGGAAAATACTACAATAATGACAGTACTCAAACACCGAATGTTTTAATCATTTAATAAAAATAAAAAAAAATAACACACTCACACTCAGACTTCATCCTAATCTACTACTTGACTGTGCACAGTCCCATCATCCATGTAGCTCAGTCACCCGAGCCATACCGGACCTGCTGTACAGTGTGGACAGTGCGATATTTCCCATGCGGTTCCCTGCACTACACAATAGTGAAGTGCTGATTGGCTGAGAGCCAGACGCTCAGCTAATCAGCGGATGCTGTCATAAAAACCATCCGCTGATGGAGAGAGAGCGCTGACAGCTATACGTGGGCCAGCTACCACTGCTGGCTTAGTAACTAGGGGGGTAATTCCAAGTTGATCGCAGCAGGAATTCTGTTAGCAGTTGGGCAAAACCATGTGCACTGCAGGGTAGGCAGATTTAACATGTGCAGAGAGAGTTAGATTTGGGTGGGGTGTGTTCAATCTGCAACCTAAAATGCAGTGTAAAAATAAAGCAGCCAGTATTTACCCTGCACAGAAACAAAATAACCCACCCAAATCTAACTCTCTCTGCACATGTTACATCTGCCCCCCCCCTGCAGTGCACATGGTTTTGCCCAACTGCTAAAAAATTTCCTGCTGCGATCAACTTGGAATTACCCCCTATGTCGTTTCGATTGCTTCCGTAATTAACATTAAGAGAAAATCTATCAAAGCACAAACGTTATGGATGTCTATGATACATACACGCAGCTGTAATTTGTCTTTTGTTATATTATAAAATATTTGGTGGCCAAAACGTTGCACCTTATCCAGGCATTTCCACCATTAGACGTATTACAGGAGTTTTGGTCCAGGAGTTTTCATCTTTATCGTAACTTTCATTTTTCTCCTCCCTGGTATCTTTTTCTCTTCTCTTTTTAAGGGGGTTTCAATGTCTACTCCTTGCTCCCATGCTTTTATTATTATAATTATTATCCTTTATTTATATGGCGCCACAAGGGAACCCCCCCACAAACATATTTTGGTCTACCGTACTTTGGCTGTTATTCAGATTTGTTATCAAACTAAAAAAAGCACACTAATCTGCAAAATCATGTGCACTGCAGGTGGGGCAGATGTAACATGTGCAGAGAGAGTTAGATTTGGGTGGGTTATATTGTTTCTGTGCAGGGTACACGTTACATCTGCCCCACCTGCAGTGCGCATGGTTTTGCTCCTTAGTGTGCTTTTTTGCTGGTTGTGGTGGAATCCCCACTGAGGATACTTTGTTTGACAGTATGGGCAATACTATTTGGGGATTTTGGGGGAAAGGGGTGTGTGTGCTGTGCAATGGGCACTAATATTGGCTGGTATGCGTAATGCAATGGGGCAGTGATATAAGTGGGTACATATGTGCCGGGACGTTCCGAAGTTCTGATGTCATTTTTATCAGCATTTAGTTTCATTACATAGATGTTTTAATCATTTGGTTTTCTTCTTGTAAAGTGCCTCCTCTTACGGGGGAAGGGGGTGCTGCTGATAAAACACAGGGCTAGGCAGTGTAGTATGGTTTACAGTTATACTTAAAGACATTTTTTAATTTACATAAATTGTAATATTCATTTTTATGTAATGCAAAGAGAAAAACGCCTACTTGTAGCCAGGGCATATCTCCCTTCCATTACTTAGATTTGTGTCTGCAACTAATAATTTCTAATTATAAATAATAACAACATATAACATATTACCCTCAAAACAATCACAAACACGAAATGAACGTCGCAGGCGTCACGTCTAGATCGCCCTATGTGATCTCTTTACACCGAGCTCCGGGGCTGCAAACCATAAACCGAGATGAGCTGATATGGAAAAAGAAGCCTAAAATAACCAGAGGACAGTGTCAGGCTGAAGTAATGATGGTTGTTTAAACAAAGCGCAGCCCGGGCAGCCGATCATGAGGGTCTGAGTGCTGTGTTGCCGGCGATTACAGATTCACATCCCTGAGCAATGGCCTGCATTAAGCCCAGAGACGGTTTTAGTATTGCATCATTTATAAAGTGGACAACATCACTGTTGCGGATAATAGAGATTATCAATTTTGCCTTTGGCCTTCTCTGACTTTACCTATTACTTAGATCCTGGAGCCCAGAACTGAATAATAATCGCTGCACTTCCTGCGCTGCAGCCTGTGCCTGACACGGTGTCACGGGGAGCTCACCCGGCCCGCTATTTTCAGCTCTTGACGCCGTTTACCCACAATGCCGCAGCCTGTCCCGTGTGATTTTTCTCATGTGTAGTGCACTGTATCTCTGTCAGGCTTCCTCCATTCCTGCGGCAGAGCTTTCTGCGTATCCAGAAGAGGTGTTACTTCCATTTTATTTCTGTGTAAGCACTCTGGCTGCTAGACAGTATTGTGTATATCACCACGCTCTAGGGGTGGCTACCAGAAACAGTTGATTGGCAACCATTAATATTTCTGATCGGATGGCAATACGGGCGGCAGCCTTCCCGGCTCTTTGTGTGACCAGAAGTGCCAGACGGGCAGTGCGGCCCTGGCTCTTTTCTACGTGTGTCTGACGCAGCTCAGCAGCGGCTGCAGGTTGCTGACAGGGACTGACGGCCACCTTGCATACAGGGTGCGGTCTATTTACCTACAGTTAAAATCCCAATGGTCAAAATACCATCAATAATTGACCGACGGTCAAAACCCCCACAAGGTCAGTGAAAATACCTACATTTAAAATACCGACAAGGTCAAAATACCGACATTTAAATTGTAGTGATGAGCACCGGAAATTTTTCGGGTTTTGTGTTTTGGTTTTGGGTTCGGTTCCGCGGCCGTGTTTTGGGTTCGAACGCGTTTTGGCAAAACCTCACCGAATTTTTTTTGTCGGATTCGGGTGTGTTTTGGATTCGGGTGTTTTTTTCAAAAAACTCTAAAAAACAGCTTAAATCATAGAATTTGGGGGTCATTTTGATCCCAAAGTATTATTAACCTCAATAACCATAATTTCCACTCATTTTCAGTCTATTCTGAACACCTCACACCTCACAATATTATTTTTAGTCCTAAAATTTGCACCGAGGTCGCTGGATGACTAAGCTAAGCGACCCTAGTGGCCGACACAAACACCTGGCCCATCTAAGAGTGGCACTGCAGTGTCACGCAGGATGGCCCTTCCAAAAAACACCCCCCAAACAGCACATGACGCAAAGAAAAAAAGAGGCGCAATGAGGTAGCTGTGTGACTAAGCTAAGCGACCCTAGTGGCCGACACAAACACCTGGCCCATCTAGGAGTGGCACTGCAGTGTCACGCAGGATGGCCCTTCAAAAAACTACTCCCCAAACAGCACATGACGCAAAGAAGAAAAAAAAGATGCGCAATGAGGTAGCTGTGTGACTAAGATAAGCGACCCAAGTGGCCGACACAAACACCTGGCCTATCTAGGAGTGGCACTGCAGTGTCACGCAGGATGGCCCTTCCAAAAACTACTCCCCAAACAGCACATGACGCAAATAAAAATGAAAGAAAAAAGAGGTGCAAGATGGAATTGTCCTTGGGCCCTCCCTCCCACCCTTATGTTGTATAAACAGGACATGCACACTTTAACCAACCCATCATTTCAGTGACAGGGTCTGCCACACGACTGTGACTGAAATGACGGGTTGGTTTGGACCCCCACCAAAAAAGAAGCAATTAATCTCTCCTTGCACAAACTGGCTCTACAGAGGCAAGATGTCCACCTCATCATCATCCTCCGATATATCACCGTGTACATCCCCCTCCTCACAGATTATCAATTCGTCCCCACTGGAATCCACCATCTCAGTTCCCTGTGTACTTTGTGGAGGCAATTGCTGCTGGTGAATGTCTCCACGGAGGAATTGATTATAATTCATTTTAATGAACATCATCTTCTCCACATTTTCTGGATGTAACCTCGTACGCCGATTGCTGACAAGGTGAGCGGCGGCACTAAACACTCTTTCGGAGTACACACTTGTGGGAGGGCAACTTAGGTAGAATAAAGCCAGTTTGTGCAAGGGCCTCCAAATTGCCTCTTTTTCCTGCCAGTATAAGTTCGGACTGTCTGATGTGCCTACTTGGATGCGGTCACTCATATAATCCTCCACCATTCTTTCAATGGGGAGAGAATCATATGCAGTGACAGTAGACGACATGTCCGTAATCGTTGTCAGGTCCTTCAGTCCGGACCAGATGTCAGCATCAGCAGTCGCTCCAGACTGCCCTGCATCACCGCCAGCGGGTGGGCTCGGAATTCTGAGCCTTTTCCTCTCACCCCCAGTTGCGGGAGAATGTGAAGGAGGAGATGTTGACAGGTCGCGTTCCGCTTGACTTGACAATTTTGTCACCAGCAGTTCTTTGAACCCCAGCAGACTTGTGTCTGCCGGAAAGAGAGATCCAAGGTAGGTTTTAAATCTAGGATCGAGCACGGTGGCCAAAATGTAGTGCTCTGATTTCAACAGATTGACCACCCGTGAATCCTTGTTAAGCGAATTCAGGGCTCCATCCACAAGTCCCACATGCCTAGCGGAATCGCTCTGTGTTAGCTCCTCCTTCAATGTCTCCAGCTTCTTCTGCAAAAGCCTGATGAGGGGAATGACCTGACTCAGGCTGACAGTGTCTGAACTGACTTCACGTGTGGCAAGTTCAAAAGGTTGCAGAACCTTGCACAACGTTGAAATCATTCTCCACTGCGCTTGAGACAGGTGCATTCCACCTCCTATATCGTGCTCAGTTGTATAGGCTTGAATGGCCTTTTGCTGCTCCTCCAACCTCTGAAGCATATAGAGGGTTGAATTCCACCTCGTTACCACTTCTTGCTTCAGATGATGGCAGGGCAGGTTCAGGCGTTTTTGGTGGTGCTCCAGTCTTCTGTACGTGGTGCCTGTACGCCGAAAGTGTCCCGCAATTCTTCTGGCCACCGACAGCATCTCTTGCACGCCCCTGTCATTTTTTAAATAATTCTGCACCACCAAATTCAAGGTATGTGCAAAACATGGGACGTGCTGGAATTTGCCCAGATTTAATGCACACACAATATTGCTGGCGTTGTCCGATGCCACAAATCCACAGGAGAGTCCAATTGGGGTAAGCCATTCCGCGATGATCTTCCTCAGTTGCCGTAAGAGGTTTTCAGCTGTGTGCGTATTCTGGAAAGCGGTGATACAAAGCGTAGCCTGCCTAGGAAAGAGTTGGCGTTTGCGAGATGCTGCTACTGGTGCCGCCGCTGCTGTTCTTGCGGCGGGAGTCCATACATCTACCCAGTGGGCTGTCACAGTCATATAGTCCTGAGCCTGCCCTGCTCCACTTGTCCACATGTCTGTGGTTAAGTGGACATTGGGTACAACTGCATTTTTTAGGACACTGGTGAGTCTTTTTCTGAGGTCTGTGTACATTTTCGGTATCGCCTGCCTAGAGAAATGGAACCTAGATGGTATTTGGTACCGGGGACACAGTACCTCCAACAAGTCTCTAGTTGGCTCTGCAGTAATGATGGATACCGGAACCACGTTTCTCACCGCCAAGGATGCCAAGGCCTCAGTTATCCGCTTTGCAGCAGGATGACTGCTGTGATATTTCATCTTCCTCGCAAAGGACTGTTGGACAGTCAATTGCTTGGTGGAAGTAGTAAAAGTGGTCTTACGACTTCCCCTCTGGGATGACCATCGACTCCCAGCAGCAACAACAGCAGCGCCAGCAGCAGTAGGCGTTACACGCAAGGATGCATCAGAGGAATCCCAGGCAGGAGAGGACTCGTCAGAATTGCCAGTGACATGGCCTGCAGGACTATTGGCATTCCTGGGGAAGGAGGAAATTGACACTGAGGGAGTTGGTGGGGTGGTTTGCGTGAGCTTGGTTACAAGAGGAAGGGATTTACTGGTCAGTGGACTGCTTCCGCTGTCGCCCAAAGTTTTTGAACTTGTCACTGACTTATGATGAATGCGCTGCAGGTGACGTATAAGGGAGGATGTTCCGAGGTGGTTAACGTCCTTACCCCTACTTATTACAGCTTGACAAAGGCAACACACGGCTTGACAAATGTTGTCCGCATTTCTGTTGAAATACTTCCACACCGAAGAGCTGATTTTTTTGGTATTTTCACCCGGCATGTCAATGGCCCTATTCCTCCCACGGACAACAGGTGTCTCCCCGGGTGCCTGACTTAAACAAACCACCTCACCATCAGAATCCTCCTGGTCAATTTCCTCCCCAGCGCCAGCAACACCCATATCCTCCTCATCCTGGTGTACTTCAACACTGACATCTTCAATCTGACTATCAGGAACTGGACTGCGGGTGCTCCTTCCAGCACTTGCAGGGGGCGTGCAAATGGTGGAAGGCGCATGCTCTTCACGTCCAGTGTTGGGAAGGTCAGGCATCGCAAACGACACAATTGGACTCTCCTTGTGGATTTGTGATTTCGAAGAACGCACAGTTCTTTGCTGTGCTTTTGCCAGCTTGAGTCTTTTCATTTTTCTAGCGAGAGGCTGAGTGCTTCCATCCTCATGTGAAGCTGAACCACTAGCCATGAACATAGGCCAGGGCCTCAGCCGTTCCTTGCCACTCCGTGTGGTAAATGGCATATTGGCAAGTTTACGCTTCTCCTCCGACAATTTTATTTTAGATTTTTGAGTCCTTTTTTTACTGATATTTGGTGTTTTGGATTTTACATGCTCTGTACTATGACATTGGGCATCGGCCTTGGCAGACGACGTTGATGGCATTTCATCGTCTCGGCCATGACTAGTGGCAGCAGCTTCAGCACGAGGTGGAAGTCGATCTTGATCTTTCCCTATTTTTGGAACCTCAACATTTTTGTTCTCCATATTTTAATAGGCACAACTAAAAGGCACCTCAGGTAAACAATGGAGATGGATGGATACTAGTATACTTATGGATGGACGAGCGACTGCCGACACAGAGGTAACTACAGCCGTAGACTACCGTACTGCGTCTGCTGCTAATATAGACTGGATGATACTGATATAAAAAATATATATATATCACTACTGCAGCCGGACAGGTATATATTATATAATGACGGACCTGCTGGACACTGTCAGCACTGCAGACTCCTAAAGTAAGCTACTAGTATCAAGAAGATAGAAAAAAAACCACAACAGGTAGGTGGTATACAATTATGGATGGACGAGCGACTGCCGACACAGAGGTAGCTACAGCCGTGGACTACCGTACTGCGTCTGCTGCTAATATAGACTGGATGATAATGATATAAAAAATATATATATATCACTACTGCAGCCGGACAGGTATATATTATATAATGACGGACCTGCTGGACACTGTCAGCACTGCAGACTCCTAAAGTAAGCTACTAGTATCAAGAAGATAGAAAAAAAAAAAAACACCACAGGTAGGTGGTATACAATTATGGATGGACGAGCGACTGCCGACACAGAGCTAGCTACAGCCGTGGACTACCGTACTGCGTCTGCTGCTAATATAGACTGGATGATAATGATATAAAAAATATATATATATCACTACTGCAGCCGGACAGGTATATATTATATAATGACGGACCTGCTGGACACTGTCAGCACTGCAGACTCCTAAAGTAAGCTACTAGTATCAAGAAGATAGAAAAAAAAAACACAACAGGTAGGTGGTATACAATTATGGATGGACGAGCGACTGCCGACACAGAGGTAGCTACAGCCGTGGACTACCGTACTGCATCTGCTGCTAATATAGACTGGATGATAATGATATAAAAAATATATATATATCACTACTGCAGCCGGACAGGTATATATTATATAATGACGGACCTGCTGGACACTGTCAGCACTGCAGACTCCTAAAGTAAGCTACTAGCATCAAGAAGATAGAAAAAAAAAAACACAACAGGTAGGTGGTATACAATTATGGATGGACGAGCGACTGCCGACACAGAGGTAGCTACAGCCGTGGACTACCGTACTGCGTCTGCTGCTAATATAGACTGGATGATAATGATATAAAAAATATATATATATCACTACTGCAGCCGGACAGGTATATATTATATAATGACGGACCTGCTGGACACTGTCAGCACTGCAGACTCCTAAAGTAAGCTACTAGTATCAAGAAGATAGAAAAAAAAAAAAAACACCACAGGTAGGTGGTATACAATTATGGATGGACGAGCGACTGCCGACACAGAGGTAGCTACAGCCGTGGACTACCGTACTGCGTCTGCTGCTAATATAGACTGGATGATAATGATATAAAAAATATATATATATCACTACTGCAGCCGGACAGGTATATATTATATAATGACGGACCTGCTGGACACTGTCAGCACTGCAGACTCCTAAAGTAAGCTACTAGTATCAAGAAGATAGAAAAAAAAAAAAAACAGGTAGGTGGTATACAATTATGGATGGACGAGCGACTGCCGACACAGAGGTAGCTACAGCCGTGGACTACCGTACTGCGTCTGCTGCTAATATAGACTGGATGATAATTATATAAAAAATATATATATATCACTACTGCAGCCGGACAGGTATATATTATATAATGACGGACCTGCTGGACACTGTCAGCACTGCAGACTCCTAAAGTAAGCTACTAGTATCAAGAAGATAGAAAAAAAAAACACAACAGGTAGGTGGTATACAATTATGGATGGACGAGCGACTGCCGACACAGAGGTAGCTACAGCCGTGGACTACCGTACTGCGTCTGCTGCTAATATAGACTGGATGATAATGATATAAAAAATATATATATATATCACTACTGCAGCCGGACAGGTATATATTATATAATGACGGAGCTGCTGGACACTGTCAGCAGAATGCGTTTATAGAATAAAAACACCACACGACGAGTGTTTAACTTTTTCAGGCAGACAATCACAATATACTGGTGGTCAGTGGTCACTGGTCAGTCACACTGGCAGTGGCACTCTGGCAGCAAAAGTGTGCACTGTTAATGTACTCCTGCTATAACTGCTCCCCAGTCTCCCCCACAATTAAGCTGTGTGAGCAGTGAGCACTCAGCACAGAGATATACATAGATGATGCAGCACACTGAGGCTGAGCACAGATATGGTATACTGTGTCACTGTGTATCGTTTTTTTTCAGGCAGAGAACGGATTATATTAAATAATAATAAAACTGCACTGGTGGTCACTGGTCAGTCACTAGTAAACTCTGCACTCTCTGAGTACTCCTAAGCTCCAGTAAATCAAGTGTCTCACTCTCACTCTCTATCTATTTCTATTCTAAACGGAGAGGACGCCAGCCACGTCCTCTCCCTATCAATCTCAATGCACGTGTGAAAATGGCGGCGACGCGCGGCTCCTTATATAGAATCCGAGTCTCGCGATAGAATCCGAGCCTCGCGAGAATCCGACAGCGGGATGATGACGTTCGGGCGCGCTCGGGTTAACCGAGCAAGGCGGGAAGATCCGAGTCTGCCTCAAACCCGTGTAAAAAGGCTGAAGTTCGGGGGGGTTCGGATTCCGAGGAACCGAACCCGCTCATCACTATTAAATTGTCGACAGGACAAAGAGTAGACGAGTTTTTCATGATTTTTTTCATTGTAACTGACTTGTTCACACTTTACCATCCCGGTGGACCTGGAGGGGGAATATAATAGTGTGTCCGAAGCATGGCGAGCGCATCGAGCCATGCGAGGGGACGCGGTACACTTATACGGTGTCCATGTCGACCTATGTCGACATACACATAAAAAAAACTTGTGTCGACTTTTTGGCCTGTCGTCGTTTTAAATGTCGGTATTTTGACCTTGTCTGTATTTTAAATGTCTGTATTTTGACATTGTCGGGATTTCGACCGTCGGTCAATTGTTGTCAAGATTTTGATTGTAGGTATTTCATACTAAACCCTTGCATACTTAGGGGTCTATTTACTAAGCCGTGGAGAGAGATAAAGTACCAACCAATCAGCTCCTAACTGTCCTGTTACAGTCTATGTTTAAAATATTGCCGTTAGGATCTTATTGGTTGGTACTTTATCTCTCTCCGCTTTCTCTTTCTCCAAAGCTTAGTAAATATACCCATTAGGCCAAGCCCATTGCAGCAACTTCCAGCAAGTAATGAAGAACTGGGAAAGGGGGCGGGGTTAGTCATATTGGCTCTGCCCCTGCATGTGGGCGTTGTAGGAAGGGGTGGAGTTGGCCATATATCCTCCGCCCTGGCATGCGAGCAATGGCCCTCATTCCGAGTTGTTCGCTTGCAAGGCGATTTTAGCAGAGTTACACACGCTAAGCCGCCGCCTACTGGGAGTGAATCTTAGCTTCTTAAAATTGCGAACGATGTATTCGCAATATTGCGATTACAAACTACTTAGCAGTTTCTGAGTAGCTTCAACCTTACTCGGCATCTGCGATCAGTTCAGTGCTTGTCGTTCCTGGTTTGACGTCACAAACACACCCAGCGTTCGCCCAGACACTCCTCCGTTTCTCCAGCCACTCCCGCGTTTTTTCCGGAAACGGTAGCGTTTTTATCCACACGCCCATAAAACGCCGTGTTTCCACCCAGTAACACCCATTTCCTGTCAATCACACTAGGATCGCCGGAGCGAAGAAAAAGCCGTGAGTAAAAATACTATCATCATAGCAAAATTACTTGGCGCAGTCGCAGTGCAAACATTGCGCATGCGTACTAAGCAGAAAAACACTGCGATGCGAAGAAAAATACAGAGCGAACGACTCGGAATGAGGGCCAATGTAAAATTCTCTGCTCCTGGACTCCCCTTTTAATATATGATTAGAATCACCTGTGTTGAACTATTAAATTGCTAAGAAAGGTATTTCAACACAGAAAAGGAGATACTGGAATCCCTGGGTCACTTACAGCTCTAACCCACCCTCCCAAATCTCTCCTCTGTTCCTGAAGCTCCATCGGTAGGTCGAGAAACCTGATATTCCTGTGTGTCTGCACTGCATACTGTCCTTCTCGCATTCTGGCTGCCTAATTCTGCTGCTACACAAGAGGGAGAGCTTGTGATGTCAGTGTGCTCTGGCCAGGGGGCCCCTTCAGAGGAGGGGCATGGGGAACAGTATCCATTGCAACCCACCCTTAATCTGGCTAGGGGAGGGTGGGGGGATACTTGCAATTCAACGTAACAAAACAAGGGCCCTATTTTGCAGCCCACATTTTGCACATATGTTCAGAGCACAAATTCCACCACTCACCTCTACACGAGCTCCACAGTTCACAGCGGCCTAGGTAATAAAGACATAAACAGTCAACATGGCATACTTGCCTACTCTCCCAGAAGCTGCGGGAGGCTCCTGTTTTTTTGGGTAGCCCCCCGCACCCCCGGAAGAGTAGGCAGGTCTCCCGCATCCTGCTCGCCAGTGCCGTAACTAAGCAATTTAGCGATGTGTGCAAGAAACTGCATTGGTGCCCCCCCCCCCCCCCCGTGCAAGATAGGGGCAGTGCGTGCCGTAGGCGCATACAAAATATATAGGAGCGTGGCTTCATGGGGAAGGGGTGTGGCCACAAAATAATACCAATTCATACTACAGTGCACAGTAGTCTCCATTATTGAAATTACGCCGCACAGTAGCGCCACTACACCAGGTAGAGCCCCCTTTTACACATTTCGTCAGCCAGTCCCCCTTTTTACACATTAAGGCAGCCAGTCCCCCGTTTTTACACATTACGGCAGACAGTCCCCCATTTTTACACATTAAGGCAGACAGCGTCCCCTTTTTACACAGTATGGCAGACAGAGTCCCCTTTTTACACATTACGGCAGACAGCGTCCCCTTTTTCACATTACGGCAGACAGCATCCCCTTTTTACACATTACGGCAGACAGCATCCCCTTTTTACACATTACGTCAGACAGCATCCCCTTTTTACACATTACGGCAGATAGTGTCCCCCTTTTTACACATTACGGCAGACAGCGCCCCCCCTTTTTACACATTACGGCAGACAGCGCCCCCCTTTTTACACATTACGGCAGACAGCGTCCCCTTTTTTACACATTACGGCAGACAGTGCCCCCCCTTTTACACATTACGGCAGACAGCGCCCCCTTTTATACATTTCGGCAGACAGCGTCCCCGTTTTTACACATTACGGCAGACAGCGTCCCCTTTTTACACATTACGGCAGACAGCGTCCCCTTTTTCACATTACGGCAGACAGCGTCCCCTTTTTACACATTACGGCAGACAGCATCCCCTTTTTGCACATTACGGCAGACAGCGTCCCCCTTTTTACACATTACGGCAGACAGCGTCCCACTTTTTACATATTACGTCAGACAGCATCCCCTTTTTACACATTACGGCAGACAGCGTCCCCCTTTTTACACATTACGGCAGACAGCGTCCCCCTTTTTACACATTACGGCAGACAGCGTCCCCTTTTTACACATTACGGCAGACAGCGTCCCCTTTTTTACACATTACGGCAGACAGCGTCCCCTTTTTTACACATTACGGCACACAGGATAGATAGATAGATAGATAGATAGATAGATAGATACTTACCATCTCTCCCCGCTGGCTCAGGGTCCTCGGTGCAGGCCACATGTAGCAGATTCCGGGCAGAAAAGAAGGAGGAGGAGGGAGGGGGACTCGGGAGCCGCAGCAGCACTATGTAATTTGTGGCGCCGCCGCATGCAGCTATCCCTGTCCTTCCGCATTGGCTGGGAGGGAAGCGCATCCCAGCATTCACAGCAGCGCCGGCCAGCCAATGTGGAAGGAGAGAGACAGCTGCAGCGGCGCCACCAATTACATAGCGCTGCAGCGGCTCCAGTTCCCCTCCCTCCTCCTCCTTCCCTGACCTGCCCCTGGAGCTGCTCCTCTCTTCTCCTCCTCCGGCCGCGGCGCACACAGCACAGGCAGCTTGTAATGAGTCAATTTGACTCATTACAAGCCGCTGTCCGTTGCGCCCTCAGGGCGACTGCGCTGTGTGCCAGGCAGACCTGGCACACACGTAGTTATGGCTCTGCTGCTTGCACCCTAGTAATGCGGGCAGGATGGAGAGATAATCTCCCATTTTCGCGGGTCCGTGGGGTGGGGAATGGGTTAAAATGACGCAAATCGCATCATTTTAGCCCCGCCCCCTTCCCACGGACCCGCAAATCGCAGTGTTTTTCGATGTGAGGGGCGAGGCTTCAAGATGTCACAGTCCGGCCCCGCCCTCCGAAGTCTCCTGCAGCGTCTTCTCGCCGGGCTTCTCCCGGAGTGGAGACATTTAAAGTAGGTAAGTATGCAACATGGTGATCTGGTGCCAGGTTCCCTTATAAGTAAAAGACCTGTAAGAAAGCACAGAAAATTATATTTTAGTAAATAAATTCATTTATTCCAGTGAGGGTTCCAGAGCGGAGATTATATTAAGCCTATCCAGATATGAGGGTTATCGCATTCACATACTATGTGCAGAAAGTGAGTATTTGTTCTGCATCAAACTGCAGAGAATCTGCCACTAGGAAATGTGTGCTGAGGTTTAAGCTCCGATGTCTCTCTTAGTCTACAGCTTACCCTGACAAATTAGCAAATGCAATCAATTTTACATCTAATGGAATTCGTGCTCTCTTATAATTATTTTCTGATTAATAAAGATTTGTATCTGCAAGTTCAGAACGTTGCTGTCAGCGTCAGCTTTGGATATTGGGATGTAAATTTATTCATTGGCGTCTGAAAGCGACGCTTGTTTTTCAGGAGTCTTAGCGAAGGAACTAATTGCGGGTGCTGCTATTAGTTATTGTTTCCCCTCTGCTTATGCGTGAGCAACATCATATGTACTGTATATAATATAGTGGGAAAAGACAAACCATTTCTCAAGGTTGAGGCGTACGGATGACAATACACAGGCAGCCTGTGACGGGTGAGACCGCAGCCGTGTTCACGCTGAATGGAGCAGTCATTATTGTCTTACTAATGTTTGCTGCAGTTGTTGGAATTACTGGCGCAGCAGACGATGTGTAACGTCACAACGGCTGAGTGTGTTGTGCACTATTAAACCTACTGTATGCATTTTATTTTGCTGTGAAATTGAGATGACGTAAATTATTCCCATTGCTCTGTTTTATGGCAGAAAGAAAGAAAGAGACTGTTAGCATAATATAGGGGAAAATGTATCAAGGGGATGCGGTAAGACGTCGGAATCCCAACACCCGCCAAAGTGTCGTTACTGGAATCACGACAGTATCAGGAGACCGACGTTGGAATCTCGACAGCCGGCACCCTGACCATAAATATAACAGGTGAGTTAAGTTTAGGTGCCACCTGGGGGGATTAGAGTTAGGCTGCGGGGAAGGGGGGTTTGGTTCAGGCACCACTAGAGGGAGGTTAGGGTTAGGCTGTGGAAAAGGAGGGGTAAGGTTAGGGGGTAGGGGAGAGGAGGGGACATACTTACCTCGCCCCTCTCAGTATTTCACAGGTATTGTGACCAGGAGCATTCCCATCTGATGGTCATTCATACTGAACCTGTATCAAGCAGTGAAAAGGGAAGTGGGCGAGTGGAGATTTATCAAGTACGCAGCGGCATCACTAGGGGAACGCAGGGTGATGCAGGTCACCCCGGGAGAGACACTAGAACAGCAGAGCAATGCGTCACCCATACTGTGCAGGGGGAAGCAGTCAGAGTGCTAGGCAAGTCCCAATCATTACAAAAATGTGGGGCGTGAAACATGGTCATACCCTCAAAATGTCATGCACCAGTGAACGTAGCATCACAGACACATGGCCACCCCCCAAAGTCTCATGCGAGGTGACGCCAACCCTCGTGACGCCACTACAAGGGTGTACTATAAAATAATAAGTAGATGCTGATTCGTTGCTAGATGCATGGGATATTGTAAGTTCAAGTGGTCTGTCCTGCTGGTGACTATTGATGGGATCAAAGGATCATTAAGAGACCAGAGATCTGCAGAGTCACGGAAGACGTCCCCACAGTTATTTAGAAATCTGTACCAACAGGCCATCATTTCTTGTCACTTTTGGGTGTTAAAATACAACTTCTTCTTTTTTTAACATTGGCTGATGCCTACAAATGTACTTACACATACAAAGTGTATATACTAGGAACAAGGGGGCTAATTCAGACCTGTTTGCTTGCTAGGTTTTTTTTTGCAGTCCGGCGTTCACATAGTCGCCGTCCACCGGTGAGTGTATTTTAGCTATGCAAGTGTGCGATCGCATGTGCAGCCGAGCAGTACAAAAACATTTTCTGCAGTTTCTGAGTAGCTCAGAACTTACTCAGCCGCTGCGAATACTTCAGCCTGTCCGGGGCCGGAATTGACGTCAGAAACCCGCCCTGCAAACGCTTGGACACGCCTACGTTTTTCCAAAACTCCCAGAAAATAGTCAGTTGCCACCTACAAACGCCCTGTTACTGTCAATCTTCTTGCGAACGCCCGTGCAAATGGATCCTTCACACAAAACCATCGCTAAGCGGTGATCCGCTTTGTACACCTGCGACGCGTCTGCGCATTGCGGTGCATACGCATGTGCAGTTTAGTCCTGATCGCCCGCTGTACGAAAACGCAGCCTTGCGATCAGGTCTGAATTAGCCCCAAGAAGCGTTGTCACGTTAAGTCATTTTACGTGTACGGGCCCAAGGTCTCTGCTACAGTCTGGGAAGGACAAGCTGTTGGAGTCTCTACTGCAAGATATAATCTGTACATACGTTATCTGTGCCCACACTAACACCCCCGGGAACCACATCTCCATTTAAAAATTATAAACTACAATGTGCACGTCCATCCTGGCCATTTTGTCAATAGCCCATCATCAGGCTTTTGCGGCAGTGAAAGTCACAAGCCGTTATCGGTACTTACTGTACATTACTCGAGGGGAGATGTATCAAATCATGAAAAGAGATAAAGTGGAGAAAGATAAAGTATCAACCAAACAGCTCCCAACTGCCATGTTACGGGTTGTTTGAAAAATGACAGCTATGAGCTGATTGGCTGGTACTTTATCTATATCCTCTTTATCGCTCTACAAGTCTTGATACAACTCCCCCTCAATGTGTAAATGGACCGAGCATAAAGCAACCTGTTTGGTGATTGTTTCATTTTAAAAAATAAAAAATGTTTTTAGAAGTAAAGTTACAACCAGCACAGGACAGAGTTTTGTTTAATGTGTGAAGTGAGGAATAATGAAAATGTTACGTTCTCAGGAAGAAATGATTTACATCCACCCCTGGGGAAGACTTACAGGCTGATTTATCAAGGGATGGAATGCCAGGCGGACAAGTGAAATGGATATTTTTGCTGGTGATAGTTTTTTATCTCGCTTTACTCTATACGACAAATGCTTATGGCTAACATTAACGCTGAACTCACCGACAATTATTATTATTTTCCTATATTTATTTGGCGCCACAAGGGTTCCGCAGCGCCCAATTACAGAGTACATAAACAGACAAGCAAAACAAGAAAACAGCGACTTATAGCTGAAGACAATATAGGACACGTACAGGGTAAATAAACACAGCGGCATCAACACACGGCACTGACATAAGCAGGGCTGCCATCAGAAATTATGGGCCTGGGACTGACCCTCACAAGGCAGGGCCCCCAGCACCACACTGTCCGACCCCCCCCCCCCCCCCTTTCCCTGCATTCCCCAAACTACCTTTTAAAGGGGGTCCGGGTGGTTGTAGTGAGGATCAGGTGACCAGGTCAGCTGGCTGCATGCACATCAGTAGGCAGCAACGGAGGGACAGAGCCGCGGTCATATTCTTAATACAGAGTCGGCCGTGAGCCAATCGGAGCTCACGGACCGGCAGCCAATCAGGAGCTCGGCAGCTCCTGATTGGCTGATGGTCCGTGAGCTCCGATTGGCTCACGGCCGGCTCTGTATTAAGAATATGACCGCGGGCCTCTGTCCTTCCATGGCTGCCTGCCGATGTGCAGGCAGGCAGCTGACCTGGCACCCTGATCCTGACTGCAACCACCCGGACCCCATCTCAGTCCGGGACCGGGACTGGAGTACCCGCCGTCCCCCCTTGATGACGGGCCTGGACATAAGTATTAGGGTGTCAGAAAACCGCCGTCAAAGGGAGTATGGAGTAGAAGATGGTTTAAGTAAGAGAAGGAAAAGAGAAAGAAAAGCACATAGGTGGAGGGCCCTGCTAGTGAGGGAATCCATACGATATACTGACGAGTGGGATGCCGGCTGTCTATATCCCGACATTGGCGAGCACAAAAGAGCCCCCTTGTGGGCTCGGAGGCTCGCTGCATTCAAAACAGGATCTATACCAACTCTCTGGGTGTCGTGGACACTCAAAAGTGGGAATAGTCCAGTTTTGCCGGGATTCCGGCTGGAAGCATTGCCGGCTGTCAGGATTCCGGCGTCGGTATCCTGACCGCCGGGAGCCTGACAGCCAGCAAATTGAACGGATCCCCTAGTGAGAGCTTGTATTCGAGAGGGGCGGGGCAGACAGATGGGGTGACACAGGTGGGGTCTGTGGGGGACATGTACTAAGCAGTGATAAAAGTGGAGAAGTTACCCATGGCAACCAATCAGCTGCTCTGTATAGTTTTAAAGTATACAAATTATAAATGTTACGTCACTGCTGACTGGTTGCCATAGGCTGTTATTACTAGAGATGAGCGGGTTCGGTTCTCCGAGATCCGAACCCCCCCGAACTTCACCTATTTTACACGGTTCCGAGGCAGCCTCGGATCTTCCCGCCTTGCTCGGTTAACCCGAACGCGCCCGAACGTCATCATCCCGCTGTCGGATTCTTGCGAGATTCGTATTCTATATAAAGAGCCGCGCGTTGCCGCCATTTTCACTCGTGCATTGGAGATTGAACGGAGAGGACGTGGCTGCGTTCTCTCCGTATCTGTGCTAAGTGTGCTGCAAATATCTGTGCTCAGTGTGCTGCATTGTGGGGACTGGGGACCACCAGTATATAATTATAGTAGTACAGTACAGTAGGCCATTGCTGTATCTTGCAGCTCTGTGTCAAGTATACTATCCATATCTGTGCTGCATTATTGTGAGCAGTATATAGTAGGACAGTGCAGCATTTTGGTGACCAGCAGTATACATATAGTACAGTACAGTAGGCCATTGCTGTATCTTGCAGCTCTGTGTCAAGTATACTATCCATATCTGTGTTGCATTATTGTGAGCAGTATATAGTAGGACAGTGCAGCATTTTGGTGACCAGCAGTATACATATAGGTGGTCATTCCGAGTTGTTCACTCGCTGCTATTTTTAGCAGAATTGCTGATAGGCTAAAATCCGGCAGTTCTGCGCATGCGTATGCACTGCAGGGCGCACGCGCTAAGCAATGTTACACAAAACTATGCTATTTTACTCACAGGTGAACAAAGCTTTTCAGTCGCTCTGTTGATCGGAGAATGATTGACAGGAAGTGGGTGTTTCTGGGTGGTAACTGAGCGTTTTCCGGAGTGTGCTAAAAAACGCAGGCGTGCCAGCAGAAAATGCAGGAGTGGCTGGAGAAACGGGGGAGTGGCTGGCCGGACGCTGGGCATGTTTGTGACGTCAAACTAGGAACTAAACGGACTGAGGTGATCGCAAACTAGGAGTAGGTCTGGAGCTACTCAGAAACTGCAAGGAAATAATAGCAGAATTGCTAATCTTTCGTTAACAATTCTGCTATGCTAAGATACACTCCCAGAGGGCGGCGGCTTTGTGTTTGCATTTCTGCTAAAAGTAGCTAGCGAACAAACAACTCGGAATGACCACCATAGTACAGTACAGTAGGCCATTGCTGTATCTTGCAGCTCTGTGTCAAGTATACTATCCATATCTGTGGTGCATTATTGTGAGCAGTATATAGTAGGACAGTGCAGCATTTTGGTGACCAGCAGTATACATATAGTACAGTACAGTAGGCCATTGCTGTATCTTGCAGCTCTGTGTCAAGTATACAGTGGGGATTGAAAGTTTGGGCACCCCAGGCAAAAATTCATTTTAATGTGTAAAAAGAAGCCAAGGAAAGATGGAAAAATCTCCAAAAGGCATCAAATTACAGATTAGACATTCTTATAACATGTCAAAAAAAGTTTGATTTTATTTCCATCATTTACACTTTCAAAAGAACAGAAAACAAAAAATGGCGTCTGCAAAAGTTTGGGCACCCTACAGAGTTAATACCTTGTACTGCCCCCTTTGGCAAGTATCACAGCATGTAAACGCTTTTTGTAGCCAGCCAAGAGTCTTTCAATTCTTGTTTGAGGTATCTTCGCCCATTCTTCCTTACAAAAGTCTTACAGTTCTTTGAGATTCCTGGGCTGTCTGTGACGCACTGCTCTTTTAAGGTCTATCCATAGATTTTCAATTATGTTGAGGTCAGGAGATTGTGAAGGCCATGGCAAAACCTTCAGTTTACGCCTCTTGACGTAATCCACCGTGGATTTTGAGGTGTGTTTAGGATCATTATCCATTTGTAGAAGCCAGCCTCTCTTTAACTTCAGCTTTTTCACAGATGGCATCAAGTTAGCGTCCAAAATTTGCTGGAATCTTATTGAATCCATTTTTCCTTCTACTCATGAAATGTTCCCTGTGCCACTGGCTGCAATACAACCCAAAAGCATGATTGATCCACCCCCATGCTTAACAGTTGGACAGAGGTTCTTTTCATTAAATTCTGTGCCCTACCTTCTCCAAACGTACCTTTGCTCATTCTGGCCAAAAAGTTTGATTTTAACCTCATCGGTCCACAGAACTTTATTCCAAAATGCATCAGGCTTGTCTATATGTTCATTTGCAAACTTCAAACGCTGATTTTTGTGGTGAGGACGTAGAAGAGGTTGTCTTCTGATGACTCTTCCATGAAGACCATATTTGTACAAGTATCTCGATATAGTGGAATAGTGTACCACAACTCCAGTGTCTGCCAGATCTTCCTGGAGGGATCGTGCAGTCAAACGTGGATTTTGACTTGCTTTTCTCACAATCCTGCGAGCTGTTCTGTCTGATATTTTTCTTGGTCTTCCAGATCTTGCTTTAACTTCCACTGTTCCTGATGACTGCCATTTCTTAATTACATTCTGAACAGAGGATATGGGCATCTGATAACGCTTTGCTATCTTCTTATAGCCTTCTCCTGCTTTGTGAGCGTCAACTATTCTCAGTTTCAGTGTTCTACACAACTGCTTAGAGGAACCCATGGTGCTGATTGTTGGAGCAAGGTCAGATGAGTCTGGGCTTTTTAAACCTTTGAGATTGACATCACCTGGTCTTTCCAGACGATGATTGAGAACAATCCATGACACTGCCAGGTCTCAGCTGTCCAAACGGGGCAGTACAAGGTATTAACTCTGCAGGGTGACCAAACTTTTGCAGACGCCATTTTTTGTTTTCTGTTCTTTTGAAAGTGTAAATTATGGAAATAAAATCAAACTTTTTTTGACATGTTATAAGAATGTCTAATCTGTAATTTGATGCCTTTTGGAGATTTTTCCATCTTTCCTTGGCTTCTTTTTGCACATTAAAATGAATTTTTGCCTGGGGTGCCCAAACTTTCAATCCCCACTGTTCTATCCACATCTGTGCTGCATTATTGTGAGCAGTATATAGTAGGACAGTGCAGCATTTTGGTGACCAGCAGTATACATATAGTACAGTACAGTAGGCCATTGGTGTATCTTGCAGCTCTGTGTCAAGTATACTATCCATATCTGTGCTCAATTATTGTGAGCAGTATATAGTAGGACAGTGCAGCATTTTGGTGACCAGCTGTATACATATAGTACAGTACAGTAGGCCATTGCTGTATCTTGCAGCTCTGTGTCACTTCAAGTATCCATATCTGTGCTGCATTGTTTTGAGCAGTATATAGTAGTACAATGCAGCACTGTGGTGACCAGTATACTACAGTACAATAGTCCAGTGCTGTTCTCGCTGCTCAGTGTCAGTTCTCCGTAGTATCATCAGTGCTCAGTAAAATCAGTGCTCAGTATAATCAGTGATTGATCAGTTCTCAGTGTAATCAGTGCGCTGTTAGATGTGCGCCCGTTTTCCACCATTAGTGCATTGGGATTTAGACAATTGATGAAGTTATTGTGTCCCTGGTACAAAATCCCATCTAGATTCCACTTCACTAGGCAGGCGATAGCGAGATTTTACCAACTAATATCAGTGATTTATAATTAATTATTAATTACAGTGATCTTGCCAAATGATTCCAGTGATTTGGACCAATAATACCATTGATTAGAACAAATAATTCCTGTGATTTTGTCATTTTCTTCCAGTGATTTGGACCAATAATACCATTGATTAGAACGAATAATTCCAGTGATTTTGTCATTTTCTTCCAGTGATTTGGACCAATAATACCATTGATTAGAACAAATAATTCCTGTGATATTGAGGTGTTTGTGTCGCTTAGCTTAGCCGTCCAGCACCACAGTGCACCTCTTTTTCTCTTTTCTTTGCATCATGTGCTGTTTGGGGCCAATTTTTTTAAGTGCCATCCTGCCTGACACTGCAGTGCCACTCCTAGATGGGCCAGGTGTTTGTGCCGCCCTCTTGGGTCGCTTAGCTTAGTCATCCAGCGAACTCGGTGCAAATTTTAGGACTAAAAATAGAATTGTGAAGTGTGAGGTGTTCAGAATAGACTGGAAATTAGTGGAAATTATGGTTATTGAGGTTAATAATACTATAGGATCAACATTACCCCCAAATTCTATGATTTAAGCTGTTTTTGAGGGTTTTTTGAAAAACAACACCCGAATCCAAAACACACCCGAATCCGACAAAAAATTTTCAGGGAGGTTTTGCCAAAACGCGTCCGAATCCAAAACACGGCCGCGGAACCGAATTCAAAACCAAAACACAAAACCCGAAAAATTTCCGGTGCACATCTCTAGTTATTACGTGTGTTGGCACGAGCATTACTGTATGGCATTTCCGCTGACCACAGAGCTGCACACAAGATAGCGTTTGTTATTTTTGGTACTGCGCCGGGGACGTGCAAGCCCACAGAGGCAGGCCAAGACGCGAGTAGCCACCTTGCCTGCCTATGAACATAGAGAGAGTGGGTGGGGTTCCTGATGTCAGCAGCACGTACACGGCGAGAAGAGGGCGGGAGAGGGAGGCGGCAGTGGACTGGAGCGGGAATGGACTAGCTCTGCGCTGCAGCGCCGGTGTAAAATGAAAACCATCGGCTGGCGGGCCCATGGCTACCATCGATAGTGGGTAACTATCTGGTTCTCCGCCATTGACGGAAAAACCATCTGCAATCGGTGAAAGACCATCAATGGTTTCTAAACATCGATGGTCAATGGCCATTCCTAATTTGCACGTGTTTTATGACTGCTTACATAAAATGCATCCAACGCTGCATCTCCCTGATCCGTAAATTAGCTGCAATCCTTCTGTACAGTAATTGATTTGTCATAAACCTACTGTAAACCCAAACTTTCCTCGAGACTCAATAAACACATTTAGCTTTGATGTTTTTATCATCATATTTTTTTTTTGCTGTGCTAATTAGCTGAAGTCTTCCACCAAACAAACACTGCTGCCGCGTCGGAGGCTCCCTGGTGTGTGTCTGCGTCGTGACCGCCATACTTGTTAGTGTGTTTAGCAAGACACAAGGGGACAAGGTTAATAGCAAAAACCGCTGCCACAGAACGCAACAGACGTTCCAAGCGGCTGGGCAAAACCACTAATACTCTTTATGTTTGTACTTGTGGCATAACCAGCAACTGCGCTTCATTAAGTGTTCAGCGGCTGATAAATCCCCCCGGTATCAATTCAGCAACGTCCCCTGTATTATTACATTAGGAGAATGCTGTAAATATATCTGCAACGTGTTTTCCTAAATGCTGTTATTGGGAAAAATATATTATTTTGTTCCGGTCGGGCAGAAGCTGCGCTCATAAATATCTGAGTCATACAAGGAATTTAAATGTTTCTTTTGCCGACCCTACAGCAGTTATTGCACTATTGTCTTACCTGACAGGCGGCTTATTATTTATGGGATTAGAATTTATTTTTTATGTTACAAGTGTTCCAGTTAGAAATATGTTACACATCCAACTCCATAATCAAGTTCCTTTTTAAAATCTGTTGCCGTGGTTACCATAATGACTCGTCGCTTTAAATTTTGCATATGAATAATGTAGGAATACCTGTCTGAGGAGGGAGGGGCGGGGGGAGCCGGGAACAGCCGTACATCAAACTCCAGAGCCGTATTCTCAATCTTTCATCTGGTATAACTTGTATACTGTTGTGTTGTTGGCAGCTGTTGATATATATTATACATTGCCGCGTTTACTCCTTTTATCAGCCGCTTAGACACAATTTACAGACAAGCTGATACGGTTATCATCATCAGATCAAGGGGGGTCATTCCTGGGGCAATTTGTTCCTAATTAGTGTAACATCTGCATCGGCTTACTATCCCGGCAATGGGAGAATGCAGATTGGAACAGGGGACGTGACTACGGCACCACAGGGGTGTCAGATAGGTGCGGCCACAGCCCACAGTGGCACATGCAGGGGGGGTTTCTGAGTACCAAGAAACCCTGCAGATTGACCACAATTGTAGACCCACCCCTTTGCGGCGTAATGCCTTGATTTTGGCTCTGCACACTAACATTATGCTGCAATGGGGTGGGGTATAATGGTGCGATTTACTTACTTGGCCCCACACCCAACAAGAGCTATTGCTCTAAAGGTAAGTGATATATATATATATATATATATATATATATATACAGGTACACCACCGATTTTCCGGCATCCTCGGTTCCAGTGCTGTGCCGGATTATCGATTTTGCCGGATTAATGGTGGAAACCAATTTTGCACCTCCAGAACATTTCTAAAGCAATAAATAGTAAAATATATGCTACAGTATAATATTAATTAATGAATAAACACAGTAGTGTATGCAAAACTGTTTATAAGCAAAACAGGTATCAGGCTCAGGCTGTGTGTTCCGCCCATGTGCGGTACTTGCTGTGACCTTGGACGCCATAACAGCCCCACTGATGCTTGCTGTGTCACCTGCAGTGTCCGTGGAAGCTGTACCCACTGACACTTGCGCGTATTGCGTGTTACGCCCATGCGCAGAAAATGTTCCAGATTAAAGGATGTCCCTAACCCCCTTTAATCCGGACAAATCAAAATTGTCCGGATTAAAAGAGGTTCCTGATCATCGGTTGCCGGAAAATCGGTGGTGTACCTGTATAACCATATATACACATACATGCAGATGCACACCCTCTTACAAATCCTGTCCATGGCACCATGTCTCCGGAAGGTACTTCTTCCAGATAAATCCATTTTTCCTGCTCGCTGCACCCCCTCCCCCCACACATACAAATCAGGACAAACATCCATCACAGGTCAGTAGGGATTGGTATTGGGAGACCAGCGTTTGGGACCCCAGAGGTCACCATATCGACCCCGGGATCCCGGTCTCCAGAATGCCCGGCGGGGGGAGGGGCCACACACACCCACGAGTGGGAATAGTCCCTGTTCGTCGGCATGCCGACTGCCGGACTGTCCAGCGCCCGGGATTCCGGCTTCGGTATATATGACCACATCCCGCTCGTGGGACATTCCCTCAAAATCTCACTGAAAGCAGCCCAGCTGAGTGTGTCTCTCCGAGTCCCGGCATGGAGCGGATAGTGGAGAGCCACCGCCTTCCCCTGAGTGATGGCAGTAGCATGCCGGTCCTGTGGCTGGGCACCTACTCCTCTCCCCACACGGACAGCTGAAGCCCAGCTGCCCCGACACTCTATACTGTGACCTGATCCCCTTATACTTATACTACACTCTGGCCTTATTTATTGCACCTGATTCATGTGTGTAAGTAAAGCAAAAAAAAAAAAAGCGAATAACTTTGTGTCTGGAACAAGCCATGTCGCCATATAAGGGAAGCAAATACATTTATATTGTTTCTGTGCAGGGTAAATACTGGCTGCTTTTGCATGTAGCCCACAAATGTTACACGGCTTTAATTTTACACTGGAATTTAGATTTGAGTTTGAACACACCCCAGCCAAATCTAATCTCCCTGTAGGAACACCTGTCTGCATAGGTAGGAACACCTGTCTGCATATATAGGAACACCTGTCTGCATGTGTAGGAACACTTGTCTACATAGGTAGGAACACCTGTCTGCATATGTAGGAACACATGTCTGCATAGGTAGGAACACCTGTCTGCATGGGTAGGAACACCTGTCTGCATGGGTAGGAACACCTGTCTGCATGGGTAGGAACACCTGTCTGCATGGGGTGGTCTTCTGTTTGCCGGCGGTCGGGCTCCCGGCGCTCAGTATACCGGCGCCGGGAGCCCGACAGCCGGAATACCGACAATTATTTTCCCTCGTGGGGGTCCACGACCCCCATAGAGGGAGAATAAAATAGTGTGGCGCGCGTAGCGCGCCACCGTGCCCGTAGCGTGGCGAGCGCAGCGAGCCCGCAAGGGGCTCATTTGCGCTCGCCAAGCTGTCGGTAAGCCGGCGGTCGGGCTCCCAGCGCCGGGATGCTGGTCGCCGGGAGCCCGACCGCCGGCCAGCCGTAGTGAACCCGTCTGCATGGGTATGTACACCTGTCTGCATATGCAGGAACACCTGTCTGCATATATAGGAACACCTGTCTGCATGGGTATGTACACCTGTCTGCATATATAGGAACACCTGTCTGCATGGGTAGGAACACCTGTCTGCATATATAGGAACACCTGTCTGCATAGGTAGGAACACCTGTCTGCATGGGTAGGAACACCTGCCTGCATATATAGGAACACCTGTCTGCATAGGTAGGAACACCTGTCTGCATGGGTATGTACACCTGTCTGCATATGCAGGAACACCTGTCTGCATATATAGGAACACCTGTCTGCATGGGTAGGAACACCTGTCTGCATATATAGGAACACCTGTCTGCCTGGGTAGGAACACCTGTCTGCATGGGTAGGAACACCTGTCTGCATTGGTAGGAATACCTGTCTTCAGAGAACACTGGGTTGGGAGATGCTGGACTACAACCATGTGGAAACCCAGTAGTACTGCAAGATAGGAATTAGGCCTAACACACTACCATCACCCATCTACAGTAGGCAAGCAAGGCTATACAATCTAGGATTCCCACTCTACTACACAAAGGAATTACCTACTGAATACAAACTACTCTATGTCATAGGGGGATCTATTGTCTACTTTGGTTCCTCCATTCATAGTGCAGGTGTGTCACCATCATTACTATTATTCTGGAAAAATAGGTTCAGGAACTACTGGTCAGGGGGTGGAGCTTATAGATAGTTTTTAGTTAAGAAGGCACTCAAATTGAGCTTTAAAATAAAATGGAAAATACATTTTGTCCCAGGACGGGATCAGAAACCCAGTCCCTGATTATGTCATATTTAATGAGAGGTTCATGAACCGAGTTCCTGCTGGTTCCTGCTAAAAAAATAGCACTGGTCACCATTCACAAAGAGTTCTTGCCCAATATTCAGTGGCGGATTTCCCACTATGCACATGAGGCACATGCCTAGGGGCGCCACTTGCTGGGGGCAGGCTGCCATCTCCACTCCACATCATACCAGCTGGTCCTATTACTTAGCACCATGGAGGGAGGGTCGCGGGTATTTACGGTGTGGCAGGATGTGGATGGTTGGGGATACTGTACATTTGCTGCTCCCACCCTAAAAATGTGTGTTTTCATAGTATATCCCATCAAATAAAAGATAATAATCTCATTATTAGTGGTTATTACGTGTTATCAGCCACTTTGTTCTGCTCTATTACGACAGATCCACTTAGTAGAATTTACAGTCAGGAAGTCAGGTGTGCGCAGACAAACAATTCCCCCAATGGTCGCAGCATCCTTACATGAACTCTCATTTCTGATAAAATCGCTAAACTTTTTATGGATGTTCCTCGTCTCTCTGTCATATTGCATTGTAGATGTGGAGGCCGGAGGAGGCAACTCTTTCTAACCTAAATCAAGCTCTCTAATTTTCCATCCATTCAGAGGAAATCAATGGCTGACGTTAAGTAATTCTACTCAATGCAGGTAAAGAATCCCGAGATATTCTCTATGACCCATTACAGGAATATACGTCAGCAATGGCAGATATGATCCAGCCTTTTGTTTAATTTATTTGATATTTATTGACTACTTCTGCTATAAATAACATATTACTTTACTGCATCTGAAATCCCAGTCCCCTGATAAAAAGAGATACAGCTGCCAGATTTATAGTGTGTTTGAGTTTAATATATTCATGAAAGTTTCTTGGATCTGGAAGATATTCATTGTCATGTCAAGAAACATATTGCATAAGAATGATATTTACATAGAGGTGGACGGCATCCTTTTAATATAGATGAACGGTAATACAGGTTGAGTATCCCATATCCAAATATTCCGAAATACGGAATATTCCGAAATACGGACTTTTTTGAGTGAGAGTGAGATAGTGAAACCTTTGTTTTTTGATGGCTCAATGTACACAAACTGTTTAATACACAAAGTTATTAAAAATATTGTATTAAATGACCTTCAGGCTGTGTGTATAAGGTGTATATGAAACATAAATGAAATGTGTGAATGTACACACACTTTGTTTAATGCACAAAGTTATAAAATATATTGGCTAAAATGACCTTCAGGCTGTGTGTATGTAAGGTGTATATGTAACATAAATGTATTCTGTGCTTAGATTTAGGTCCCATCACCATGATATCTCATTATGGTATGCAATTATTCCAAAATACAGAAAAATCCGATATCCAAAATACCTCTGGTCCCAAGCATTTTGGATAAGGGATACTCAACCTGTATAAACAATCCCTAGCAGGGGCCGATCCGTCTTTCTGTGAGGAAATGTATAAATTGTTCTTACATTGTTCTAGTAAACTTGCCGAAAATGAACGTAGACAAAATACACTCAGAGAGGCGCATCCGATAGTATTCCGCCAAATAATTTCGCCGTTAGTTATAATCATAGAATTAAACAAATACATTTGTTGTTTTATCTGTCAATGCAACAGCACATCTTACAGCGGAAGTGCGACAGCTGGATTAGCATACATGGGAAAAATGCATATACTCTCCCGCATGCGGAGAACCCATTTCTGCAACCGGCCCCTCCCTGGTCGGTAAACATACTGTGATAATCATCATCATCGTTATGGCGCAACAGCTTGTATTTGGTGCAAAAGATTCAACCAGGCTTATTTACGCTTCTGTCCAACTCTGTCTACATGCCCTCAGCAAACTGTGTCTACATGAGACTGCTCCGTTACAGCACAGTGAGTTACCCATAGGGGCGTGGCTTTGTTGAAATAGGCGTGGCTTTGCATAAAGGGGCGTGGTATTGCAGGAAAAGACTACCTTATACCCCAGTTTTGCAACCTGCACGCCCAGACGTTGGCCACCACAGGAAAGAAAAATAATCCTGATTCATGCCCCTTACATTATTTGTCATTTTTCCTCCTTATAGTAATGCCCAGTATACATTATGCCACATACTGCAATGGCCCTTAGACATTATGCCACACACAATAATGCACATGACACAATATGCACACACCGTAATGCCCCCGACACATTATGCCACACACCGTAATGCCTGTGACACATTATGACCGGAATCGCAATGCCCGTTATACATTATGCTACACACTGCAATGCCCCTGATACATTATAGCACATACAATGTCTGTGACACATTATGACACACACCGCAATGACCCTGAGACATTATACCACATAGCACAATGCCTGTGATATAGTATACCACACACTGTAATGCCTGACACATTATGACACACTGCAATGACCCTGAGACATTATACCACATACCACAATGTCCGTGATATAGTATACCACACACCGTAATTTATTGGGAACAGGAATAACATACAGTGCATGAATCTTAGAGCAGTTTCAAAGTGTCACAGTGCACATACTACTTGAAGAACATAACACTTAAAAAATTGACAAGACAAGAATAAAAACATAAAGGTAAAAACATAAATATTACTCCTTTTTTCGTACCCTCTTGGGCTAGAGGTGTGTGCCTTGGTATGGTGAGATCAGGTCCTATTCAGGCCATCCAGCAACACACCACTAAGCTTTGCCCAGATAGTTGGAGAGTCTTTAGGAGTCCACCAAAGTATTCAGCATCAACAACATCTGAGACATTATACCACATATCACAATGCCCGTGATATAGTATACAACACACTGTAATGCCTGTGACACATACCGCAATGCCCATTATACCCTATGCCACACACCGCAATGTCCGTTATACATTATGCCACACTGCAATGCCCCTGAGACATTATACCACATACCACAATGCCCGTGATATAGTATACCATACACCATAATGCCTGTGACACATACCGCAATGCCCATTATACCCTATGCCACACACCGCAATGTCTGTTATACATTATGCCACACTGCAATGCCCCTGAGACATTATACCACAATGCCCGTGATATAGTATGCCACACACCGTAATGCCTGTGACACACACCGCAATGCCCATTATACCCTATGACACACACCGCAATGTCCGTTATACATTATGCCACACTGCAATGCCCCTGAGACATTATACCACATACCACAATGCCAGTGATATAGTATACCACACACCGTAATGCCTGTGACACATACCGCAATGTCCGTTATACCCTATGCCACACACCGCAATGTCCGTTATACATTATGCCACACTGCAATGCCCCTGAGACATTATACCACATACCACAATGCCCCGTGATATAGTATGCCACACACCATAATGCCTGTGACACATTATGACACACACCGCAATGTCCGTGATACATTATGCCACACACCATAATGCCCATTACACATTAAGTCCTACAGTAAGGCTTCTAATTACTTTTATATTACCTACTCGTTGCCAGGGGTTTTATGCTCTTGGTTCCATGCACGGTGTCAGGGGTTTTCATGCTCAGGGTGTCATGCTCGTTGCCAGGGGTTTTCATGCTCAGGGTGTAATGCTCGTTGCCAGGGGTTTCATGCACTGGGTGTCATGTTCGTTGTGTCAAAGTCGAAAAATATTGTAATGCATACATCATGTACTAACCACACACACATGCCCGCTGCGCGTGCACTTATTCCGCCGTGCGTGCACATATCCGCAATTTGCGTATGATCGCTCCCGCTATCCTGCGCGTGGTATGGGTATTTACGGCGGAGTTTGTGAGCGCATAGAGGGTTATCAGAACATTACATATTTAACCCAAATAGTGCACTTTGTACACATAGCTCCCCTGCACCACATCAGCAAGTATCAACAGTTTAAATGATTCCAGGACTAAGGGATTCACCTTTGCATGATAGGAAGGGACAGACAAAGGTTATAGGGTGATGTCTAGTATCCAGCTGTGGGGTATTTTAAGGGTAACATTCTGGTGTTGGTTAGAGAAAGATCGCATGTTCCTGCGTATAGTTATGTGCAGAAGTAGAAAATAGATATAAACTGTATTTACTGTATATTATGTATGCGGCGGGAATCCAGAGGAGACCACCCACAAGAGCAGTTGAGAAAGACATCGCCCACCTTTTCAAATCAACCTATGACCTCTCCTGTAATGTAAAGATGCATCTCTGTGCCCAATGAACAAAGGGATTACAGTAACCATTGTATTGTATATGGAAGTAGTGTATAGAAAGCCTGTTGCTGTCTGGCTGGTCAGAAGACTCTGAACGCTATCTACCTGATGAGCGGAGGACTGGTCCAGGTTGCGCAAGCGAATATTCTCACGTATGTACATTGACTGTAGCCATTATTCTGTTGTAGATTTATCTTGTTAGCCTTGTAGTGTATAACTTGTACTATTATCCCCTTTCAAATAATCCACTGTGGCGTTAGAACCCAGCGGTTAACTACAAATTGGTGTTGTGTCCTCTTTTCCCTGCTAGGGTTTAAAGCGTATTACATTACCTAACTATGGTGGTCATTCCGAGTTGTTCGCTCGCAAGCTGCTTTTAGCAGCTTTGCACACGCTAAGCCACCGCCTACTGGGAGTGAATCTTAGCATAGTAAAATTGCGAACGAAAGATTCGCAATATTGCGAAAAGACTTCTCTGTGCAGTTTCTGAGTAGCTCGAGACTTACTCTGCCAGTGCGATCAGTTCAGTGCTTGTCGTTCCTGGATTGACGTCACAAACACACCCAGCGTTCGCCCAGACACTCCTCCGTTTCTCCAGCCACTCCCGCGTTTTTCTCAGAAACGGTAGCGTTTTTTCACACACACCCATAAAACGGCCAGTTTCCGCCCAGAAACACCCACTTCCTGTCAATCCCATTACGATCATCAGAACGAAGAAAAAACCTCGTAATGCCGTGAGTAAAATACCTAACTGCGTAGCAAATTTACTTGGCGCAGTCGCACTGCGGACATTGCGCATGCGCATTAGCGACTAATCGCTCCGTTGCGAGAAAAAAATAACGAGCGAACAACTCGGAATGACCCCCTATATAAGGTTTAAGTGTATTGATAAGGTGTGTACGCACTGCGGGTACTTTGTACCGTCAGCGCTGCGTAAGGTTTAAGGTGTAACATCATTACAGTGCTTTGCGGCACAAGGTTTAGAGTGTAAGAATAACATTGCATTGCATGACGAATAAGGTTTAAAGTTTACCATAAGTGTGTGCGCGCGCTGTGTGTACGTTGTACCCCCAGCGCGGCGTTTGTACGCTAAGCACGTACATGGTACGGATCTTTGTACGCAAAGAGCGTGCGAAGTGCGTAACGTGTGTATTAAGTCTAGCGGCCGCAGCGGCTCCATGGTAAGAGTGTGTTTAAAGGTATAGCTTTATGGTGTAAGATAATATCGACATTATCAGTTGCTAGGGGGTAATGCTTGTTGCTAGGGCTGTGCTCCCAGTGCCACATATGCCCCCAGTGCCAGATATTCCCCACAGTGCCAGGTACACACATGCACCCAATGCAAATATGCCCCCCCCCCAAGTGCCAGGTACACATATACCCCCCAGTGCCACATATGCCCCCTCAGTGCCACATATGCCCCCCCCCAAGTGCCAAATATGCTCCCCCTCCCCCAGTGCCAAATATGCTCCCCCAGTGCCAGTTACAACTTACCCCCGCTGTTTTGTGAAGGAGGGACACAGAGGGCACAGCGCGCGCCTCTCCTTTGTCCCTCCTGCGTCTCCGGCGTGTCTGCTAAATGAAGTGCTGGTTCGTGAGCCAATCAGAGCTCATGAACGGGCACTTCATTTAATAGACCCGCCGGAGACGCAGGAGGGACACAGGAGAGGTGTGCGCTGTGCCCTCTGTGTCCCTCCTTCACAGCAGCGGCTAGGGCGCCAGCGGAGGGAAGGAGGGAGACAGCAGATTGACATGCGGACGGCTCATCCACATGTCAATCTGCTCTGCGCTAAATCAGTGGCGGCGCCCCTCGCAGCCCTGCGCCCCCAAGCCACCGCCAGGGCTGTGGGGGCCGTAGTTACGCCACTGGGTGCAAGGCTGCTGCATGGAGTGGATCACAGGGGGAGGTGAGAGACTGCTGGAGGCAGTGGGTAACAGGGTAGGTGAGAAAGTGCTGGAGAGACACAGGAAGGTGAGAGGCTGCTGGATTGAGTGGAAGACGGGGAGGGGATAGTCTACTGGAAAGAGTGGGACATGGGGAGGTGCGAGGCTGCTGGAGGGACACAGGGAGGTGTGAGGCTGCTCGTGGGACACAGGGAGCAATGAGAGGCTGCTGGAGGGAGTGGGACACAGCGGGAGGTGAGAATCTGCTTGAAGGAGTGGGACATGGGGAGGTCCGAGGCTGCTGGAAGGACATGGGGAGGTGTGAGGCTGCTAAAGTGACACAATGTGGCATAATGTGTAAAAACGGCACTACTGTGTAATGTATAGTGAATAAGGGGCACTACTGTGTGGTGTATAGTGAATAAAGTACACTACTGTGTGACATAATGTGAATAAGGGACACTACTGTGTGGTGTATAATTAATAAGGGACACTACTGTGTGGTGTGATGTAATGTGAATAAGGGACACTACTGTGTAATGTGATGTGTATAAGGGACACTACTGTGTGGTGTAATGGGAATAAGGGGCACTACTGTGTGGTGTAATGGGAATAAGGGACACTACTGTGTGAAAAAACATGAATAAGCGACACTTCTGTGTGATGTAATGTGAATAAGGGATACTACTGTGTGATATAATGTGACTAATGAACACTACTGTGTGATGTAATGTGAATAAAGTTGCCTTACTGTGGCTTAATCTGAATTAGGGGTACTATTGTGTGGTGTATAGTGAATAAGGGACACTACTGTGTGATGTAATGTGACTAAGGGGCACTACTGTGTGAAGTAATGTGAATAAGCGACACTTCTGTGTGATGTAATGTGAATAAGGGACACTACTGTGCGAAATAACATGAATAAGCGACACTTCTGTGTGATGTAATGTGAATAAGGGACACTACTGTGTGATGTAATGTGACTAAGGAACACTACTACTGTGTGATGTAATGTGAATAAAGTTGCCTTACTGTGGCTTAATCTGAATTAGGGGTACTATTGTGTGGTGTATAGTGAATAAGGGACACTACTGTGTTGTGTATAGTGAATAAGTTGCACTACTGTGTGATGTAATGTGACTAAGGTTGCCTTGCTGTGGCTTGATCTGAATTAGGGGTACTATTGTGTGGCCACGCCCCTTCCCTGTGAGACTAATACCTCATCTCTGTTAAAGGTATGTATGGGGGGGGGGGGGGGGGGTTTGGGGGTACCAGTGCTCTTTCTGACACACAGGGCACAACAATTTCTAATTATGATTATGTAGTCACCGTACTTTCAAAATATTGCGGCCAAAAAAAGGTTTTATTTTTATTTATTCATTTAAACCACAGGTATAGGGCTAACGCAGAAACACCCTGGGCATGCATGGGTGAACACAGTACACATACAGAGGTATAGCAGTGCAGCAGTGGCAGCCTAGTACCATCAGGGTATGCTGGGTGTAGTAGTGCTTACTGTGGTTTTTTAAAATATTATTTATTTTATTAACAGTTATTTATATAGCGCACACGTATTATATCAGTCACATCAGTCCCTGTCTCATCGGAGCTAGCAATCTATATTCCCTGCCACATGTACAGAACATGCACACAAGTGCACATTAGGGTACATTTTTGGATTGTGGGAGGAAACCGGACGCCCATGTCACCATGTGTAAAACATACTAAAGGGCACAAGACCATAGAGGTAGAAAGTTGTTATAAATGATCCTGAAAACTGTAACAACACTTAATAAACGGAAACAAGCAGATTTCGGGGGTCATTCCGAGTTGATCGTAGCTGTGCTAAATTCAGCACCGCTACGATCAGGCACCCAGACATGCGGGGGGATGTCCACCCCGCATGTCAGTGCCGCACCCCCCCCCCCCCGCACAGCGGCGATGCTTTTGCATTTCAGGAGTGAGTCCCGGCCAGCGCAGCTCCTGCAGCTGGCCGGGAGAACCTCCTCGCTGCCCGGGTCGCAGCGGCTGCGTCTGACGCCGAGGCCCGCCCCATCAACGCCCCCCCTAAACGCAGCCGCCCCCTCCCGCCCAGCGACTGCCTCTGCCTGTCAATCAGGCAGAGGCGATCGCTACAATACAACGGCTTTCGGCCGCCCAGCATGCGCCAGCGCACTGCGGCGCCGACGCATGCGCAGATCCGACCCGATTGCTGCGCTGCGATAAACTGCAGCGAGCGATCGGGTCGGAATGACCACTTAGAATACAGCTGGGTACACATTAGACAAACTGTGTTCCCAGCAGATGCGACAGAACAATATATTGTGCGACCCATACACACTGCACAATATATCTGTTTCCTGCCACATGTAGCTGCATCTAAATGCATGGGGTCGTCAGTCACATCTTCAGATTGGGCTGCATGTCCAGCAGGTCTGAAGATGCGACAGATAACCCGCGGAACGCGCAATTGTGCGGTCCCATTTGACAATTTGAACGATTTCTCATTCTGATCCGTCGGAAATCGGGCAATCATTAAAAAATCGTAATGTGTTCCCAGCTTAAATGTACAAAAATCAGTTAAAATTCCACTTCCCCATGATATTGTTGAAAGGTAAGACATACTATATATATTTAAATGAATTAACTTAAATGTTATTTTTACTATTATAATTATATTATTGCATAATTCACGTTGCAGGTGTTTTATACCAGACAAAGTAATCAATGGACTTTACAGCATTTTATTGCAAACTACTTTCCTTGCTTCGTTGTTTGCAGGATTCTGCAGAGCCGCCTTGGTCTGAGTGAGGAATTGTACCGATTGGCAGCAGTGCATGAAATATTCTGGAAAATTGTCCAAGCACATGCAGTACCGCAGAGACACTGGTGGTGGCAGCAAAGTGTAACAAAAGAACATTAACACTTTATTGTACGCGGCTGTTACATTTAAGTCTAATATTTAGTTTCACGCAGACCTCAGTGATCCTTTAATAAGGTACTTCTGAAGTGTGCGTGAAATTTGGTAAAGTGTCGGAGATAAAGTTGAACATTTTACATTTAACTTCGCCATCATTGTAAAAGAGATGAGTGGCCACTTCCAGTTATAGCTGCATTGTGCCATGATGATAATACACTGTAATATCTCTCAGGATGGAACCTACATCTATTAAATGCGAAAGGCAGCCGCCTATTTGTACAGTTGTGTTAATCTAGCAGATCGCACCTTGCGTTCTCGCCGCATTCTGGCTTCGGGGGACCCACTCCCGCATCTTTCACATTTTATTTTCCTGTGTAAAAGAATTAAAGTGTGTATACAGCATTTGGGGAATCACGTCGCTGATTAATGTCATTAAAAAAAGAAAAAAAAAATCTCAATTTAAATATACAAACAAAACAACAATGACAATAGTTGATTACAAAGTGATTCGTGCTCGGTCATAACATACAATGGGAGTTGGGTTCAATTTGCCGGCGTTTTAGGATGCTGGTGGTCAGAATACCGTCCGTGGCATCCCGATTTAGTATAGTATACTTACTTCCACCCCCCGGCCCCATAACTCTAACCCCCCATCCCCGCAACGCAACCCCCCCCCCCCCCCCCCCCACTCACAGCCTAACCCTAACCCAATGGTGCCTAAACCTAACTCTCCCTCCCTCCGGGATAAACTTAATCCCTCCTCCCCCCCCCCCCCCCGCAGCCTCACCCTCCCTGTGGGTGGGGGGTGCCTAAGCCACACTTGCCTACTTTTGAAAAAGCATTTCAGGGAGATGTGAAAGTAACACCTATCGGCGCGGCCGTGCACCGCTACATCTGAGAGGCGCGTCATGAAAATTACTTACAGCCAAATGTAAATAAGCCCCAAAGTTAGTAAGATCTATTTGTTGAAGAAAATACACTGATATTTTTCAGGATTTGATCATGTATTGTGTTTTTCAAGAAGTTCCCTATACTGTAAGTGGCCACGAGAAACCTTATTTAACATGCATGTAGCCATAGGGATCATTGTGCCTTATAACCAATGCAGGGAAATGGCACTGATGAGCTTATTTGAATGCATGTATCTCTGATTTATCCCCCCCCCCCCCCAAGAATGTAACAGCTACATAAAGGGGATAAGGTGCAATCAGGGAGATTGCGGGTCTCCTCAGGGAGTGAGGGAGATTGCTACTGTTTCAGGGAGTCTCCTGCAGAATGAGGGATGGAAGGCAACTATGGCCTGAAACCCCCCATCCCACACGGCTTTCCTCCCCTGCAAGCCAAGTGCGCTCGTTTGGCATCCCGGCTGTTGGGATACCAGCACCGGGATGGTGAACCTATTTGGGATGCTGGTGTCGGCATTACGAATAGTATCGGGATTCCAGTGTCGGTATTCTGACTGCCGGGATCATGACCGGATCCCTACAACGGTGGTGCAGGATGGAAGTTTGAAATCTCACAAATAGTTTGAACATCTCATTCCAGCTTCACTCTAGAATATTGATTTTTATATATAAAACGCAACGCTCTATGCTTAGGGTGATTGTTCTGCAGGTAAATACTAACACTGCACCAACATACATCTCTACCCTTGTATCAAAATATCCTACAACTCACCCCCTCACTTCCAGACAGTTCAAACAAAGTTTACATGTGTTCTTTCTATACTCAAGCAAGCCCCTGAAACCAGGCCAAAATTGTTGGCAACATCACTGCATAACTGTATCACACAGCTCACTAAGCACTTTCTAGGGGCCGGATTCAAATGTTAGCCTGTCCCTCACGCCCCCCCTATCACCCCCATCGGCGGTATTCTAATGTTACTGCCGACGGGCGCAACAACTTAATTTCGGCTCGCTACCCCCGGAGGTAGTGAGCTGAAATGTGTGTGAAGGGACCCGTTTGGGCGCCCAAACGGGTCTCTTCACAATCGTACCCATTACTTTAGTCGGGTTTAGGCGCTTGATGCGCCTAAACCAGACTGTACTCAGCGCAATCAGCGTGATAACGGGGCACATTTGAATATCGCCTCTCTATCTCTCGTCACTTGAGACGGGAGATAGCGGGTGCAATATGATTTGAATCCAGACCATTATGTTGCATTTAACCTTCTGTAACACGCTTCTATTTACCTATAGCGTGTAAGCCTACGAGCAGGTCCCTCAAACCTCTGTCTGTCTGTTATTACCCAGTCTCGTCTTATTACTGTGTTCCCAATTGTAAAGTGCAACAGAATTTTCTGTCACTACTAGTATATATAACGAAATGTTAATAAGAGTAATATAATAAGGTATAAGCAGCGCCATACAAAAGATAGACATTAATAAAAGGCATAAATACAGTACAACCCACGACAGTGAATACAAAGATGAACACAAATGTTGAAGTAACACTATAACCAGGCAGTGATGAGTTGCAGGGGGACAAAATGCAGTGTCGGACTGGCTGGGGGGTAGAGAAAAGACAGGAGGGAAGAGGGCCCTGCCCGAGAGCTTACATTCTACAAGGAAGGGGTAAATAGCTGGAGGGAGACCTAGGAAGGTGATAAGGTTTGAGGGATGAAGAAGAGGAGAACTGGTGGGCTTTAGTGAAAAGATGTAGCTTCAGCGAAGGTTTACAGCTAGGAAGACTGGAAGAGAGTTGGAATTGGCGAGAGAGTGTGGACCTGGAAGGAGGTGACCATAGTAGAAGTGAGGCATAAGCCAGAGGATGGGAGATGGTGGAAGGGAGTGTGAACAGATAAAAGGCTGGAGGTGTAGATGAGGTAGGAGTGATTAATGGTTTTATACAGTATATAGGTCAGGTGTTTAGACTGGATTATGTAGGGCATAGGGAGCAGGTGAAGGAGGTTACATACAGGAGAAACCGATGCCGTATGTCAGAAAAGGAAAATGAGACAGACAGCAGCGGTTAGGATAGATTGCAGTGGGAGACCAGAAAGGAATAGGTTACAGTAGTCAAGGCAGGAGAGGAGGAGTGCACGGATAAGGATAAGGCACCTGGAGTGAGGAAAGGCCAATTCCTAGAGATGTCACAGAGGTGGAAGCAGTAGGACTGAGAGATGGCCTGAATGTGGGGAGAGAAGGAGAGAGCGAAGCTGTGGATGACACAGAGGCAGCGGACATGGGGCACAGAAGAGAGGGTGATGTTATCAATGGGGGGGACCCCGAGAAGAGGAAAACAATGAGTTCTGTCTTAGTCATCTTAAGTTTTAGATAGTGCTGATGAGATAATATAAATCTTTTCCCTATATCTACAGCTGGCTAATATTTTACAAAATGCTTTGGATTAACACATAAGATTTTGGAGTAATTTTTCTGAAAATGGGACTAGCAAATAATACTGGAAATAGGTGAGGCACATTAGCTTACACATCTCCAAGGAGGCAAATAGTTATGAGTGGCAACTTGGGGGTATTTTCTGCCAAAACCCTAAGACATAACTGAGTCCAGGTGACCACAAATCAATGATCACAAATGATTCCTTTGTACAGTAAGTGGTATTTCCCAGACCTTCTTATGAAAATGGTGTTGAGCTTCCTTATCACACATCCATACCTGTCCAGTTATGTTCTTCTCTCTCCATAATTCAGGAGTAGTTTGGTTTGTGGGATCATGACCGTACATGCGATGATCTCGTTGTATACTGGATATGGATTCAGGTACAGCATAGAATATATTAATACATTCTATAGAATCATTTTTAACCCATCATGACATAACGGATGGATATCACTAAGATATTATTGCTGAACTGGGTACGAGCATCTCAGAGTTAGAGTATTAGCACAAAAGAACGGAGTATCCTACAGAAACCAATCATTAGCCTCTTGTCTACTTAAGGGTATGGGTCATTAGGTGGACCACACTTAGGTCAGCAGTCATTAGGTTGACCACTATTGGTCGACATGCATATGGTCAATAGGTCGACAGGTACTAGGTCAACATGGAAAAAGGTTGACACGAGTTTTTAGACTGTTTTTGGTGTCTTTTTCTTCGTAAACTGACGGGGAACCCCAATTAGTGCACCGTGTCCCCTCGCATGACGAGTAAGCTTCGGGCAATGTGCCTCGCTCCACTACCGCTGCGCTCGGCACAGGTTACCGTTGCCAATTGTAGACCTAGTACATGTCGACCTATTGACCTAAGGCTTGTTGACCATAGTAGGTGACCTAATGACTGTCGACCTAAGGCATGTTGACCATAGTAGGCGACCTAATCACTGTCGACCTAAGGCATGTTGACCATAGTAGGTGACCTAATGACTGTCGACCTAAGTGCTGTCGACCTAATGACCGTAACCCACACTTAACGTATCTATGAAAATGAAATAAGGTATCCGGTCTATAGATCTACACTAAAAATGTCTACAGTCAATAGGTCAATCTTTTAATGGTCGACATGCATTAGGTCGACAGGGTAGAAAGGTCGACTGGGACAAAAGGTTGACATGTTTTTTAAGGGTTTTTTAAATATTTACAACTTTTGCTGCATTTACTATCCATGTCACAAACTATTACCTTTAGTAAGCTTGTGGCAAGCGAACGCATTTCAACAAATTGTGGTAAAAAAAAGTTTAAAAATACAAAACAACACCCAATTTTTTGTGTGTGTCGACCTTTTGACCCTGTCGACCTTTAGACTGTCGTCCTTTTACTGTCGACCTAATGACTGTCTATCTTTTTAATTTCTATCTTCTGTATCACACCCATTGAATAAATGAGGTATATCTAAAGTCTAGTAGTGTTTTCACCAAGGCTTCTCCTACTGTCCCCTCATCGTTATCCATCTGCAGGAGGCAGATCTTCATGGGACAAGTGTTGTAGTTTTTTCACCAAGGCTTCTCCTACTGTCCCCTCATCGTTATCCATCTGCAGGAGGCAGATCTTCATGGGACAAGTGTTGTAGTGTTTTCACCAAGGCTTCTCCTACTGTCCCCTCATCGTTATCCATCTGCAGGAGGCAGATCTTCATGGGACAAGTGTTGTAGTGTTTTCACCAAGGCTTCTCCTACTGTCCCCTCATCGTTATCCATCTGCAGGAGGCAGATCTTCAAAAGACAAGTGTTGTTCTGAAAAGTCTTCAATTCCATTTTTATGTTTGTGGGAAAATCCCGCTTCCTTCTGCACGAGCTTTACATTACAATTTGTAGCTGTCCTAGCCCAATATTACGTTAATGCAGAAATACAATTTTCCAACATATGATTTCTTGGCTTAAAATGATCTCTTCAGAGATCTAGATTGTGTCACTATAATCCAAAACTAGAACTACTGTAATCAGCAAAACCTAAACAGATAATAAAGATAAGAGATTAGATACAAATTTGCTTTAGTTTGAGTCGGAAAAAAAAATAGCAACAATGACAGCCTAAGCGTGGCCAACACTTAAAGAACAAATAATCAAAACAAGTGGTGTAACTCATCTAGGCGCTATTACACTATATAATGAAGAGAAATACCATAACAATGTTCCTTGAATGAAATATTTTGTCCAACGTTGATAATTCTCGGCCAGCAATAAAGCCTCGAAGAAATTTAAAAAATGCTACAATAGTGGGACCATTTCAAAAACAAAGTCTACAACAAGAGTAGAACCTGGTCCTCTATGGTCGCTACATCGACGACCTGTTTTTTGTTTGGAATGGGGATTCTGCTTCAGTTATTGAGTTCGTTAGGTATTTAAATAACAACACTTATGGTTTAACCTTCACGTGCACTCACCATCCCTCACAGATTAATTTTTTAGATGTAACGGTGGAGGTGGTAGAGGACATTGTCACAGTATCACCTTTTAAAAAATCAGTGGATGTATGTAATTCCATTCCTTATTCCAGTAACCATAATAAAAACTGGCTCAAGAATGTACCAAAAAGCCAGGTACATAGAATCAGGAGAAATTGTACTTTTGATAAAAAATTTCATGAACAGGTTAATGAATTGGTGGATACATTCAAGGGTTGTGATTACCCACAGGTGGTATTAGATGAGGCCTTGGTTTATGCCTCCAAACTCGTGAGAAAAGATACGCTCGCCATGCATAATGAGAACTGTACTAATATACAGGAATCCAGCCACCAAAGTGATGAAAGCCTGGAGGCTACAAATAAAAATAAAAATATAAATAGAAATAAAAATAAAAATAATAAAAATATAAATAAAAACGAAACAATAAAGATGAACAAAGACAAATACAGTTTGGTATTTAAGTCAAAATTTAATATAGCAGCCAGTAAGATCAAGGGTATAATCAATAAAAATTATAGATTATTATTTACCGATTCTGTCCTTAAGGAACATCTAGATGAAACACATATGATTGTCTTTAAGAAGGCTAAAAATCTGCGTAATATTCTAGCTCCTAGTTTTTTTAAGGGACAGTCAGATCGATCCTTGAAAAATGCACAAAGAACGCTCATTGGACCAGAGGTTACAGGCTTTTTCCGTTGCAATCACAGGAGGTGTACAACGTGTTTGTTTGCTCTGAACAAAACCAAAAGTGTGTTATCAAGTGTCTCGAAAAAAGAGCACACAATTGACACATTTATCAACTGTAGTACCCAATATGTTATTTATTTATTGATATGTCCCTGTCAATTATACTATGTGGGTCGAACGATACGTTCCCTGAAGCTCAGATTTATGGAACACAGAAGGAATATCCTCAATAACATTATGAACCACAGTGTATCCCGGCATTTTTCTGAGCTTCATGGAGGCGATCCAACAGGACTTCTGCTGATTGGGCTGGAACATATCCCAGCAACCAGCAGAGGTGGTGATCGCTTTAGAACCTTATGTAGACAGGAGGCAGCATGGATTCTAAAGTTACAGACACTAAACCCTCAGGGTTTGAATGAAACAATCGATCTGGAGTTCATTTGAAGAATATGGCTGAATATCTGTAATCCATGTTAGCTTTTTGGTATTGGGCTGCACATATGTATCTGCATGTTTATGCGGGTACATATGTATATACTGATACATGCATACTTTTTAATTTAAACCTCTTTATAGGAGTATTCAGATCTGGTTGCATAGTTTCACCATGAAAAATACCCTCTGCAAAATATGCAATACATATTGCACTCAGCTATCTGGTTCTCACGGAGTAATTCTGTAGGCACTGGACCATTCCTAAAAGAATGACATGTGTGCCTATGTCCATGTGGATGTGTGTGGGTGTGCACAGTTTATGTGTGCGCGTGCACATATACACATGGATATACACGTATTCATTTATCTATCATCTATTAAAAAACTTCTCATTGCGTTTTTTATATAAATAATTTTTTTGTTTTTTAATTTGCACCTTGCAAATCAGTCCCACTGTTTCTCTTTCCATATTCCTCTCTTTCCCTCTCTTCGCTTTCTGTGGCCCAATACAATATAATTGGTAAGGCCATTGGGGTGTTTCCACGCTTAAAATATCTTCATCTGTGCGATTGCTAGCACAGATTTTAAGCACAAATATAAGTAAAGACTATACTAAAGAAAATCAATTTTTCCTATTAAAGTCATGTAAACTAATACCATGACAATTTTAGAAAACATATCCATCTTAATATATACACCGAAAAACATGAAATTAGCATGATATCTGTAGATTGCACTAGCAACTTTTTAAAATAAGTATTAATATTCCCAGTCTCATATATTATACTCTATTTGGATTTATTATCATTATTATTTTTTATGTACCAAATGTGATTTATGCTGTGATACTATGTATCAGATCAAGTTACTTAAATGATACCACTATGATGATGTCCTTTTTAAATATACTCGTCTGTCTCATAATGTCAGGAGTTCACTATACTATATACTAATTAATGACATAAGAGACGGCTGAATCCAATTGCTGAAAAATAGCTGCACCTGGGGAACAGGTATAAGAATAGACCACTCCTATTCCCAGGTATACCTGCCTTTCGAAAAAGACGCCCTGCTGGCGTTGAAACGCGTTAAGGATACAGGCTTTCTCCCTGCAAGGATCCACACTGTTATCAGCTGCCGTTGGAATCTTTCATCCGTGCATAGGAGCCCGGTAATTCATTACCGCCATCGGGAGCACTTGCACTGCAGCTCCAGTCCCCGTGGCCACAGCCGACTACGTAACCTGGGGAAGCGAAAACAACGGGTGCCGCTCCTTCTCATCCCGGCGCAGACCGGTAAACTCCGGATCACCAGCTAAACAGCCTCCCGTCTGCAAGTGCGGAGGTACCGGAGGTGGCGCGGACCATCTGGAACGGCTCGTTGGGGCTCCCTGCACGGCGCAGCATCAGTCATACCCGCTGAGGCTCTGGTGTGTGTCTCTGACGGGTTGGTGAGACGACACCAGGGAGCAAGGATAGAACAGGCTCCTGCCCAGCGGAGGTAATTCTTTCATTTACTTTTAAACCAGCAATTCACTGCAATGGATCTGTGATGCACGCAATCTCTTCTGGCATACCTAGCCGTAAGTGACTCTTGTATAGATACAATATCTATTAGTTACATACATTCTCCATCAAAATTTTGTGTGTACCAAGTGAACCCAACACGGTTGAAAATCTCCCAGGTGCAGTTACCAAATAAGCATGTGCAAATAGGTTCACCTATTACTAATGGTTTTTTGAGTAATTGATAATGAAGTTATAAAACAGTGCACATTGTCATTGCTGTGAAATCTACACCATTATTTTATTCTCCCGGGAGATTGTTGTAATTTTTACACATTGTATACAAATAAATGTTTTTTAATTTATCTGATTGTCAAGCGCCACTTGTTATTTGTTGGTTAGTGTTTGTTTCAAGGGACTGGCAATTCCCTTTATCAGGAGGCTGCTGACAATCAAAGTGCAGTGCTTCTCACCTAAGCGCTTAGTTTTTTCCTTTTTTGTACAACAAGAGTGTGCATGGCTCAGTAGAGGAGTGATGAGATCCAAAAACCATCGCCGTATCCGCAGTAAGGTGTCGGGGTCATCACCCTAACTTTTCACTTACATCAACCAAGACTAAACAGGGCACATATTAAGCCTTCACAGATATCTTCCTGATTTCAGAGGCAAACCTCAAGTAGGTGATTCTCCCCCTAGACCACCCACACCAATGCTAATGATCCAAAATTAAGGTGGAAAAGAACTTGATAGTGTCAAACCTTCTTTAATAGTGAAGAATAAATAGGCAAAATGCAAACTTACACAGGAACATGAAAAACAGACAATGTGGGACTCCTATCAGCAGTAGTATTAAACTGAGCGAACAACCATAAGTGGTATGATGTCATCCAAGCCCAAGCATCACACTCAGCAGTCCACCTGGTACAGCATGAAGGTGTTGAAGTCCTCCACCAACATGTTTCAATTTAAAATATCTATTTGAGATATTCCTGCCTGGTGAAGTAATAAGTCAGAGTGTGATGGTTCCTCATTGTGTGACACTAATGGCCAAATATGGAATAGAAAGCGTTATAGTCTGAGGCTCTTTTGCTAGATCCTGACTAAGCGACTTGCACAGTTTCCTAGCTGTCTATGTTGAACATTCTGGTCCCACAGTCACATGGTCACTTCGTCCGGAAGTCAGGAGGAGGAAAACTTATGACGCGTTTCGTATCTTTCTACAGGCACTTTCTCAAGGGGTGAAAGCAATGCAACCTACAAGTGCAACACATTTGTGGCATATTCAGCAACAGTGTTGGGAGACACTTCTCAAACAATATTTGATGTCCATTGTAGAAATAATGGCACGTGTGTCTTCGGTGGTTACACTGTAGCTCCAAAACTACTTTAATGAGTCAACAAATTTGATACAATTTAGCAAAAAAAAAAAAAGTATATACATTTCTTTATGATTTCTTTATTTCCAATTATTAATTTTTTCTATGCTCTAGGTTCAGAGTACAAGACATACAACTATATTATGTTATATATGCATCTTTTTCACTGCATGATTTTACCTCCATGTATGTTTTGACTTTTCCTTGAGTCCATCTGCGTCAGCGTCATTTGTTATTCAGGTAACTTTAGGAGACGCTGACTTATAAGATTTCCTGGCAGTGACTTCTGGACATTTAGCTGCTTCTAATACGGAAGGTTTATTGCATTTACATTATTTTCATCAGCTGGAATGTTTGCAGCAATATTTGCATACGCTTTGAATCCTCTCTTCACCGCGGTCAATAAGATCCGTAATACCAGGAGCTAGACTAGTACCGACGTCTGGCACAATTATAACCATAGATGAGCACAGAAAGTAACGCAGTCACTGAGGCTGGGGAACCTATGTCTTATAGGCGACTTCTTCTATACTATGGACCCAAGCACAGAATAAAGCTGTGTATTTATTTCTCTTTAAATGCCTATGATGCGTCTCCTACTGTTACAGCATAAAAAGATTCTAAAGTACCGTACAGACAGTACATCTTGTTTATTGTGCTGTGGTTCTATAAAGTACTAATCTTCCAAAGTGTCACTTAGAATTCCGAGTTCCGCTGTCACAGTTCTATTTGCAGAAGGCATCTGTGTCGCCTCTCCTGCCATGTTGGGGCATATGGCTGACTTTGTTAATTTTTGGATGTTACTTTGTTAATTTTTGGATGTTACTTTGTTAATTTTCATAAATTCACGATCTGTGCCCAAGAAAAGCATCCGTCTCAGCCTTACTGAGTAGGCAGTTTTACATCCAGTAGGAAATAATTAACACATAATCATGCAAAAAGATGCTTTGCGATGAGAAGTACCAACTGGAAATGGACCAGAATCTGAGGGTGCATTCCCATCACAAATGTAGCCATGGGGTCAGAGGCGGAACTACCATTGGACCGGGGTCCCTGAGGACTAAGGGCCCACTGCTGCCTAGACCAGCAAAGACTTGTCCCTTGGCCCTCCTGCAGACTATTTTGAGCAATGTCGGATTAATGGACCAGTGCAGAAAGCATGGTGGCCCCACTGCCTGAGGGACCTGCCCCTTACCTTAGGGAGGCAGGGCAGACCACCTGTCAACTGATAATTACAGCCATTTACTGCCTCTAATTAACACATAGCCGTACATTAATTGTGACTCACTGCTGTCTGTGAATTACAGGCAGCTCATCACCGCTGTAACTGGCACTGTCAGAGTCTGCCTGACCGAGCACCTAACTGAGAATAGCACAAGGGGCAGGGGTCCCTTGACAGGGACAGGTGAAAGGCCACTGTTTTCCTGCCCCCTCCAAGGTGCACACATCACACAGGACACTGTGACTGTACCCTGTCACCCACTGTCACCCCATCACCCTCTGTCTCCCCCTGCATGCTGCTGTGATCCTCTGCTTCCTCTTGCCTTCTTGTTGTCATCTTCTACCTCACCATGTATGTCACGCTCTGCCTCCCCCTGCTTTATACTGTCACCCTCTGCCTCTCCCTGTCACCCACTGCTGGTTGGCATATTGTAAACTTGGGCATGAGTGGAGGAGGGGGGCCCAAATTATATGTTTGCACCTAGGCCCACCAGTCACAAGTTCCGCCACTGCATGGGGTCATAGTATTATGGTCATCAGAGTTGAACAAATCAACATCTACAACTGCATCTACTGTAGAACTAACACAAATGATTCCTTTGTACAGTAAGTGGTATTTCCCAGACCTTCTTATGAAAATGGTGTTGAGCTTCCTTATCACACATCCATACCTGTCCAGTTATGTTCTTCTCTCTCCATAATTCAGGAGTAGTTTGGTTTGTGGGATCATGACCGTACATGCGATGATCTCGTTGTATACTGGATATGGATTCAGGTACAGCATAGAATATATTAATACATTCTATAGAATCATTTTTAACCCATCATGACATAACGGATGGATATCACTAAGATATTATTGCTGAACTGGGTACGAGCATCTCAGAGTTAGAGTATTAGCACAAAAGAACGGAGTATCCTACAGAAACCAATCATTAGCCTCTTGTCTACTTAAGGGTATGGGTCATTAGGTGGACCACACTTAGGTCAGCAGTCATTAGGTTGACCACTATTGGTCGACATGCATATGGTCAATAGGTCGACAGGTACTAGGTCAACATGGAAAAAGGTTGACACGAGTTTTTAGACTGTTTTTGGTGTCTTTTTCTTCGTAAAGTGACTGGAACCCCAATTAGTGCACCGTGTCCCCTCACATGATGAGTGAGCTTCGGGCAATGTGCCTCGCTCCACTACCGCTGCGCTCGGCACAGGTTACCGTTGCCAATTGTAGACCTAGTACATGTCGACCTATTGACCTAAGGCTTGTTGACCATAGTAGGTGACCTAATGACTGTCGACCTAAGGCATGTTGACCATAGTAGGCGACCTAATCACTGTCGACCTAAGGCATGTTGACCATAGTAGGTGACCTAATGACTGTCGACCTAAGTGCTGTCGACCTAATGACCGTAACCCACACTTAACGTATCTATGAAAATGAAATAAGGTATCCGGTCTATAGATCTACACTAAAAATGTCTACAGTCAATAGGTCAATCTTTTAATGGTCGACATGCATTAGGTCGACAGGGTAGAAAGGTCGACTGGGACAAAAGGTTGACATGTTTTTTAAGGGTTTTTTAAATATTTACAACTTTTGCTGCATTTACTATCCATGTCACAAACTATTACCTTTAGTAAGCTTGTGGCAAGCGAACGCATTTCAACAAATTGTGGTAAAAAAAAGTTTAAAAATACAAAACAACACCCAATGTTTTTTGTGTGTCGACCTTTTGACCCTGTCGACCTTTAGACTGTCGTCCTTTTACTGTCGACCTAATGACTGTCTATCTTTTTAATGTCTATCTTCTGTATCACACCCATTAAATAAACGAGGTTTATCTAAAGTCTAGTAGTGTTTTCACCAAGGCTTCTCCTACTGTCCCCTCATCGTTATCCATCTGCAGGAGGCAGATCTTCATGGGACAAGTGTTGTTCTGAAAAGTCCTCAATTCCATTTTTTTGTTTGTGGGAAAATCCCGCTTCCTTCTGCACGAGCTTTACATTACAATTTGTAGCTGTCCTAGCCCAATATTACGTTAATGCAGAAATACAATTTTCCAACATATGATTTCTTGGCTTAAAATGATCTCTTCGGGGATCTAAATTGTGTCGCTATAATCCAAAACTAGAACTACTGTAATCAGCAAAACCTAAACAGATAATAAAGATAAGAGATTAGATGCAAATTTGCTTTAGTTTGATTCTAAAATAAAAAAATAGCAAGCACTGCGCAATGAGCAGAACAGCGGCCTGTTACAATGACAGCCTAAGCGTGGCCAACACTTACAGAACAAACAATCAAAACAAGTGGTGTAACTCACCTAGGCGCTATTACACTATATAATGAAGAGAAATACCATAACAATGTTCCTTGAATGAAATATTTTGTCCAACGTTGATAATTCTCGTCCAGCAATAAAGCCTCAAAGAAAACGCTACAATAGTGGGGTCATTTCATAAACAAAGTCTACAACAAGAGTGTGCATGGCTCAGTAGAGGAGCAATGAGATCCAAAAACCATCGCCGTATCCGCAGTAAGGTGTCGGGGTCATCACCCTAACTATTCACTTACAGCAACCAAGACTAAACAGGGCACATATTAAGCCTTCACAGATATCTTCCTGATTTCAGAGGCAAATCTCAAGTAGGTGATTCTCCCCCTAGACCACCCACACCAATGCTAATGATCCAAAATTAAGGTGGAAAAGAACTTGATAGTGTCAAACCTTCTTTAATAGTGAAGAATAAATAGGCAAAATGCAAACTTACACAGGAACATGAAAAACAGACAATGTGGGACTCCTATCAGCAGTAGTATTAAACTGAGCGAACAACCATAAGTGGTATGATGTCATCCAAGCCCAAGCATCACACTCAGCAGTCCACCTGGTACAGCATGAAGGTGTTTAAGTCCTCCATCAACATGTTTCAATTTAAAATATCTATTTGAGATATTCCTGCCTGGTGAAGTAATAAGTCAGAGTATGATGGTTCCTCATTGTGTGACACTAATGGCCAAATATGGAATAGAAAGCGTTATAGTCTGAGGCTCTTTTGCAAGATCCTGACTAAGCGACTTGCACAGTTTCCTAGCTGTCCATGTTGAACATTCTGGTCCCACAGTCACATGGTCACTTCGTCCGGAAGTCAGGAGGAGGAAAACTTATGACGCGTTTCATATCTTTCTACAGGCACTTTCTCAAGGTGTGAAAGCAATGCAACCTACAAGTGCAACACATTTGTGGCATATTCAGCAACAGTGTTGGGAGACACTTCTCAAACAATATTTGATGTCCACTGTAGAAATAATGGCACGTGTGTCTTCGGTGGTTACACTGTAGCTCCAAAACTACTTTCATGAGTCAACAAGTTTGATATAATTTAGCAAAAAAAAAAATAAGAATTTACTTACCGATAATTCTATTTCTCGGAGTCCGTAGTGGATGCTGGGGTTCCTGAAAGGACCATGGGGAATAGCGGCTCCGCAGGAGACAGGGCACAAAAAAGTAAAGCTTTACTAGGTCAGGTGGTGTGCACTGGCTCCTCCCCCTATGACCCTCCTCCAGACTCCAGTTAGGTACTGTGCCCGGACGAGCATACACAATAAGGGAGGCATTTTGAATCCCGGGTAAGACTCATACCAGCCACACCAATCACACCGTACAACTTGTGATCTAAACCCAGTTAACAGTATGACAACAGAAAGGGCCTCTTAAAGATGGCTCCTTAACAATAACCCGAATTAGTTAACAATAACTATGTACAAGTATTGCAGATAATCCGCACTTGGGATGGGCGCCCAGCATCCACTACGGACTCCGAGAAATAGAATTATCGGTAAGTAAATTCTTATTTTCTCTATCGTCCTAAGTGGATGCTGGGGTTCCTGAAAGGACCATGGGGATTATACCAAAGCTCCCAAACGGGCGGGAGAGTGCGGATGACTCTGCAGCACCGAATGAGAGAACTCCAGGTCCTCCTTTGCCAGGGTATCAAATTTGTAAAATTTTACAAACGTGTTCTCCCCCGACCACGTAGCTGCTCGGCAGAGTTGTAATGCCGAGACCCCTCGGGCAGCCGCCCAAGATGAGCCCACCTTCCTTGTGGAGTGGGCTTTTACAGTTTTAGGCTGTGGCAGGCCTGCCACAGAATGTGCAAGTTGAATTGTGTTACAAATCCAACGAGCAATCGACTGCTTAGAAGCAGGTGCGCCCAACTTGTTGGGTGCATACAATATAAACAGCGAGTCAGATTTTCTGACTCCAGCCGTCCTTGCAATGTATATTTTTAAGGCTCTGACAACGTCCAACAACTTGGAGTCCTCCAAGTCGCTAGTGGCCGCAGGCACCACAATAGGTTGGTTCAGATGAAATGCTGATACCACTTTAGGGAGAAAATGCGGACGAGTCCGCAGTTCTGCCCTATCCGAATGGAAGATTAGATAAGGACTTTTATAAGATAAAGCCGCCAATTCAGATACTCTCCTGGCAGAGGCCAGGGCTAGTAACATAGTCACTTTCAATGTGAGATATTTCAAATCCACCTTTTTCAATGGTTCAAACCAATGGGATTTGAGGAAATCTAAAACTACATTTAGATCCCACGGTGCCACCGGAGGCACCACAGGAGGCTGTATATGCAGTACTCCCTTGACAAAAGTCTGGACCTCAGGGACAGAGGCCAATTCTTTTTGGAAGAATATTGACAGGGCCGAAATTTGAACCTTAATGGATCCCAATTTGAGACCCATAGATAATCCTGATTGCAGGAAATGTAGGAAACGACCCAGTTGGAATTCCTCCGTCGGAACCCTCCGATCCTCGCACCACGCTACATATTTTCGCCAAATGCGGTGATAATGTTTCACGGTGACTTCCTTCCGTGCCTTAATCAAGGTAGGAATGACTTCTTCTGGAATGCCTTTCCCTTTTAGGATCTGGCGTTCAACCGCCATGCCGTCAAACGCAGCCGCGGTAAGTCTTGAAAAAGACAGGGACCCTGCTGTAGCAGGTCCCTTCTCAGAGGTAGAGGCCACGGTTCGTCCGTGAGCATCTCTTGAAGTTCCGGATACCAAGTCCTTCTCGGCCAATCCGGAACCACTAGTATTGTTCTTACTCTTCTTTGCCGTATGATCTTCAATACCTTTGGTATGAGCGGCAGAGGAGGAAACACATACACTGACTGGTACACCCAAGGAGTTACCAGTGCGTCCACAGCTATTGCCTGTGGATCTCTTGACCTGGCGCAATATTTGTCCAGTTTCTTGTTGAGGCGAGACGCCATCATGTCTACAATTGGTCTTTCCCAACGGTCTATTAACATGTTGAAGACTTCTGGATGTAGACCCCACTCTCCCGGATGAAGATCGTGTCTGCTGAGGAAGTCTGCTTCCCAGTTGTCCACGCCCGGGATGAACACTGCTGACAGTGCTATCACGTGATTCTCCGCCCAGCGAAGAATCTTGGCAGCTTCTGCCATTGCACTCCTGCTTCTTGTGCCGCCCTGCCTGTTTACATGGGCGACCGCCGTGATGTTGTCCGACTGAATCAACACCGGCTTTCCTTGCAGGAGAAGTTCCGCCTGGCTTAGAGCATTGTAGATTGCTCTTAGTTCCAGAATGTTTATGTGAAGAGACTTTTCCAGACTCGTCCATACTCCCTGGAAGTTTCTTCCTTGTGTGACTGCTCCCCAGCCTCTCAGGCTGGCGTCCGTGGTCACCAGGATCCAATCCTGAATGCCGAATCTGCGGCCTTCTAATAGGTGAGCCTTCTGCAACCACCACAGAAGTGACACCCTTGTCTTTGGTGACAGGGTTATTCGCAGGTGCATCTGCAGATGCGACCCTGACCATTTGTCCAACAGATCCCTTTGGAATATTCTTGCATGGAATCTGCCGAATGGAATTGCTTCGTAAGAAGCCACCATTTTTCCCAGGACTCTTGTGCATTGATGTACTGACACTTTTCCTGGTTTTAGGAGGTTCCTGACCAGATCGGATAACTCCTTGGCTTTTTCCTCTGGAAGGAAAACCTTTTTCTGAACCGTGTCCAGAATCATTCCTAGGAACAGCAGACGAGTTGTCGGGATTAAATGGGATTTTGGAATATTCAGAATCCACCCGTGTTGTCTTAGCACCTCTTGAGATAGTGCTAAAGCTGTCTCCAGCTGTTCTCTGGACCTTGCCCTTATTAGGAGATCGTCCAAGTATGGGATAACTAATACGCCTTTTCTTCGAAGAAGAATCATCATCTCGGCCATTACCTTGGTAAAGACCCGAGGCGCCGTGGACAATCCGAACGGCAGCGTCTGAAACTGATAGTGACAGTTTTGAACAATGAACCTGAGGTACCCCTGGTGTGCGGGGTAAATCGGAACGTGTAGATACGCATCCTTGATGTCCAAGGATACCATAAAGTCCCCTTCTTCCAGGTTCGCTATCACTGCTCTGAGTGACTCCATCTTGAACTTGAACTTTTTTATGTAGAGGTTCAAGGACTTCAGATTTAGAATAGGCCTTACCGAGCCATCCGGCTTCGGTACCACAAATAGAGTGGAATAATACCCCTTTCCTTGTTGTAATAGGGGTACTTTGACTATCACCTGCTGAGCGTACAGCTTGTGAATGGCTTCCAACACCCTCTCCCTTTCGGAAGAGACGGTTGGTAAGGCAGACTTCAGGAAACGATGAGGAGGATCCGTCTCTAATTCCAACCTGTACCCCTGAGATATTATCTGCAGGATCCAGGGGTCTACCTGCGAGTGAGCCCACTGCGCGCTGTAATTTTTGAGACGGCCCCCCACTGTCCCCGAGTCCGCTTGAGAGGCCCCAGCGTCATGCTGAGGTTTTTGCAGGAGCCGGGGAGGGCTTCTGTTCCTGGGAAGGAGCTGCCTGTTGGTGTCTCTTCCCTCTTCCTCTGCCTCGTGGCAGGTACGACAAGCCCTTTGCTCTCTTATTTTTGTAGGAGCGAAAAGGCTGCGGTTGAAAGGTCGGTGCCTTTCTCTGTTGGGGAGTGACTTGAGGTAAAAAAGTGGATTTCCCGGCAGTAGCCGTGGCCACCAAGTCTGATAGACCAACTCCAAATAACTCCTCCCCTTTATACGGCAAAACCTCCATGTGACGTTTTGAATCCGCATCGCCTGTCCACTGTCGTGTCCATAAGGCTCTTCTGGCTGAAATGGACATAGCACTCACCCGAGATGCCAGTGTGCAAATATCCCTCTGTGCATCACGCATATAGATAAATGCATCCTTTATTTGTTCTAACGACAGTAAAACATTGTCCCTATCTAGGGTATCAATATTTTCAATCAGGGATTCTGACCAAACTACTCCAGCACTGCACATCCAGGCAGTTGCTATAGCTGGTCGTAGTATAACACCTGCATGTGTGTATATATTCTTTTGAATAACTTCCATCTTTCTATCTGATGGATCCTTAAGTGCGGCCGTCTCAGGAGAGGGTAACGCCACTTGTTTGGATAAGCGTGTGAGCGCCTTGTCCACCTTAGGGGGTGTTTCCCAGCGCGCCCTAACCTCTGGCGGGAAAGGGTATAATGCCAATAACTTTTTTGAAATTATCAACTTTTTATCAGGAGCAACCCACGCTTCATCACACACGTCATTTAATTCTTCTGATTCAGGAAAAACTGTTTGTAGTTTTTTCACACCATACATAATACCCTGTTTTACGGTATCTGTAGTATCAGCTAAATGTAACGTCTCCTTCATTGCCAAAATCATATAACGTGTGGCCCTACTGGAAAATACGTTTGAATTTCTACCGTCGTCACTGGAATCAGTGCCCGTGTCTGGGTCTGTGTCGACCGACTGAGGCAAAGGGCGTTTTACAGCCCCTGACGGTGTTTGAGGCGCCTGGACAGGCATTAATTGATTGTCCGGCCGCCTCATGTCCTCAACTGACTGTTTAAGGGAAGATAAACCATCACGTAATTCCACAAATAAAGGCATCCATTCTGGTGTCGACCCCCTGGGGGGTGACATCTGCATATTTGGCAATTGCTCCGCCTCCACACCAATATCGTCCTCATACATGTCGACACCACGTACCGACACACACCGCAAACTCACAGGGAATGCTCTAATGAAGACAGGACCCACTAGCCCTTTTGGGGAGACAGAGGGAGAGTCTGCCAGCACACACCACAAAGCGCTATATATACAAGGGATATCCTTATATTAAGTGCTCCCTTATAGCTGCTTTAATATATATATATATAGCCATTAATGTGCCCCCCCTCTCTGTTTTACCCTGTTTCTGTAGTGCAGTGCAGGGGAGAGACCTGGGAGCCGTTCTGACCAGCGGAGCTGTGACAGAAAATGGCGCCGTGTGCTGAGGAGATAGGCCCCGCCCCTTTTTCGGCGGGTTCTTCTCCCGCTATTTTTCCAGTCAGGCAGGGGTTAAATATCTCCATATAGCCCCTATGGGCTATATGTGAGGTATTTTTAGCCTTGTATAAGGTTTATATTTGCCTCTCAGAGCGCCCCCCCCCAGCGCTCTGCACCCTCAGTGACTGCCCAGTGAAGTGTGCTGAGAGGAAAATGGCGCACAGCTGCAGTGCTGTGCGCTACCTTATGAAGACTGAGGAGTCTTCAGCCGCCGGTTTCCGGACCTCTTCACGCTTCAGCATCTGCAAGGGGGTCGGCGGCGCGGCTCCGGGACCGGACTCCACGGCTGGGCCTGTGTTCGATCCCTCTGGAGCTAATGGTGTCCAGTAGCCAAGCAGCAAATCCACTCTGCATGCAGGTGAGTTTACTACTTTCCCCCTAAGTCCCACGTTGCAGTGATCCTGTTGCCAGCAGGACTCACTGTAAAGAAAAAAAAACCTAAACTAAACTTTCTCTAAGCAGCTCTTTAGGAGAGCCACCTAGATTGCACCCTTCTCGTTCGGGCACAAAATCTAACTGGAGTCTGGAGGAGGGTCATAGGGGGAGGAGCCAGTGCACACCACCTGACCTAGTAAAGCTTTACTTTTTTGTGCCCTGTCTCCTGCGGAGCCGCTATTCCCCATGGTCCTTTCAGGAACCCCAGCATCCACTTAGGACGATAGAGAAAAAAAGTATATACATTTCTTTCTGATTTCTTTATTTCCAATTATTAATTTTTTCTACGCTCTAGGTTCAGAGTACAAGACATACAACTATATTATATTATATATGCATCTTTTTCACTGCATGATTTTACCTCCATGTATGTTTTGACTTTTCCTTGAGTCCATCTACGTCAGCGTCATTTGTTATTCAGGTAACTTTAGGAGATACTGACTTATAAGATTTCCTGGCAGTGACTTCTGGACATTTAGCTGCTTCTAATACGGAAGGTTTATTGCATTTACATTATTTTCATCAGCTGGAATGTTTGCAGCAATATTTGCATACGCTTTGAATCCTCTCCTCACCGCGGTCAATAAGATCCGTAATACCAGGAGCTAGACTAGTACCGACGTCTGGCACAATTATAACCATAGATGGGCACAGAAAGTAACGCAGTCACTGAGGCTGAGGGACCCTATGTCTTATAGGCGCCTTCTTCTATACTATGGACCCAAGCACAGAATAAAGCTGTGTATTTATTTCTCTTTAAATGCCTATGATGCGTCTCCTACTGTTACATCATAAAAAGATTCTAAAGTACCGTACAGAAGACAGTACATCTTGTTTATTGTGCTGTGGTTCTATACAGGGCCGGTGCAAGGTTTCTCGGCACCCTAGGCAAAACTTCAGCCTCCCCCCCTTCCCCCCCCCCCCCCTACCACCACCCCCATTGGGCACCACAGGACAAAATAAAACACATTGGCATCCACAGGAAAAATAATAACAAACACACTGGCCCCTTTCAGGAAAAAAGAAAAAAAACACTTTGTCCTCCACAGAACAAAAAACACACACATTTGCCCTGACAGGAAAAATCCCACAATGCTCCCCAGTACATAATTTGCATTTACCCATTTATTATTGACAGAACAGCAAATGATTGTGCTCCTGCTAAGTACAAAGGGAAAATGTGATGGCTTCTCCATCATGTGTGCAAGGCCCTATCTTAAAGTATCAAAACTATTGTTACTGATAGTGCCACTAATTTGTACAGCGTTGTACACAGAACATCAGAATTCGTATCACTCCCTGTCCCACTGGAATGAGAGTGATATTCCCTAAAATACAAACACACACAGACAATTCCACATAACCTTCCCATGTGTTTTTGGAGTGTGGGAGGAAACAGGAATACCCAGAGAAAACCCACACAAACATAAAAAGAACATGCAAACTCCACACAGACAGGCCATGACCAGGAATTGACTTCATGACCTGAGTGCTCTGAGGCAGTAAGGCTAACCCTATGCCACTGTCCCGCCGATTGGATTATAACGTATAAAAAATGTTGCAGGCAGTATAGGGAATACACCCTACAGCAGGTTGGGAAAGGGACCCTGCCGCTTAGAATCCCAACACCTCGTTGGAAAGTATGCTAACCCTCCACCCCTCCCCTACCTGCAGTCTAACCTTAAACCCCCCCCCCCCCCTGCAACCTAACTCTAACCCTCCCTCTGGTGCCTAACCCTATCCCCCTACTCCCCACAGCCTAACTGTAACCCTCCCGGCATACTTACATTCGGTATGTTGACTCTTGGGATTCCGGCGTCGGGTTTCTGAGTGTTGTCGGGCAGCACATTTGTTTAGTGTGTGCAGTTAGATTTCAGTACTAATATATGGCAAAAAAAATAAGAATTTACTCACCGGTAATTCTATTTCTCGTAGTCCGTAGTGGATGCTGGGACTCCGTCAGGACCATGGGGAATAGCGGCTCCGCAGGAGACAGGGCACAAAATTTAAAAGTTTGACCACTAGGTGGTGTGCACTGGCTCCTCCCCCTATGACCCTCCTCCAAGCCTCAGTTAGGATACTGTGCCCGGACGAGCGTACACAATAAGGAAGGATTTTGAATCCCGGGTAAGACTCATACCAGCCACACCAATCACACCGTACAACTTGTGATCTGAACCCAGTTAACAGTATGATAACGTAGGAGCCTCTGAAAAGATGGCTCACAACAATAAACAACCCGATTTTTTTGTAACAATAACTATGTACAAGTATTGCAGACAATCCGCACTTGGGATGGGCGCCCAGCATCCACTACGGACTACGAGAAATAGAATTACCGGTGAGTAAATTCTTATTTTCTCTGACGTCCTAGTGGATGCTGGGGACTCCGTCAGGACCATGGGGATTATACCAAAGCTCCCAAACGGGCGGGAGAGTGCGGATGACTCTGCAGCACCGAATGAGAGGACTCCAGGTCCTCCTTAGCCAGGGTATCAAATTTGTAGAATTTTACAAACGTGTTCTCCCCTGACCACGTAGCTGCTCGGCAGAGTTGTAATGCCGAGACCCCTCGGGCAGACGCCCAAGATGAGCCCACCTTCCTTGTGGAGTGGGTATTGACAGATTTAGGCTGTGGCAGGCCTGCCACAGAATGTGCCAGTTGAATTGTGCTACAAATCCAACGAGCAATCGTCTGCTTAGAAGCAGGAGCACCCAGCTTGTTGGGTGCATACAGTATAAACAGCGAGTCAGATTTTCTGACTCCAGCCGTCCTTGAAATATATATTTTCAATGCTCTGACAACGTCCAGCAACTTGGAATCCTCCAAATCGCTAGTAGCCGCAGGCACCACAATAGGCTGGTTCAGGTGAAACGCTGATACCGCCTTAGGCAGAAAATGAGGACGCGTCCTCAATTCTGCCCTGTCCGAATGGAAAATCAGATATGGGCTTTTATACGATAAAGCCGCCAATTCTGACACTCTCCTGGCTGAAGCCAGGGCCAGTAGCATGGTTACTTTCCATGTAAGATATTTCAAATCTACCGATTTGAGTGGCTCAAACCAATGGGATTTGAGAAAATCCAAAACTACATTGAGATCCCACGGTGCCACTGGGGGCACAACCGGGGGCTGTATATGTAGTACTCCTTTTACAAAAGTCTGGACTTCAGGAACTGAAGCCAATTCTTTCTGGAAGAAAATCGACAGGGCCGAAATTTGAACCTTAATGGACCCTAATTTGAGGCCCATAGATAATCCTGTTTGCAGGAAATGTAGGAATCGACCCAGTTGAAATTCCTCTGTCGGGGCCTTCCTGGCCTCACACCATGCAACATATTTTCTCCAAATGCGGTGATAATGTTGTGCAGTCACCTCCTTCCTGGCTTTGACCAGGGTAGGGATGACCTCTTCCGGAATGCCTTTTTCCCTTAGGATCCGGCGTTCAACCGCCATGCCGTCAAACGCAGCCGCGGTAAGTCTTGGAATAGACACGGTCCCTGCTGAAGCAGATCCCTTCTTAGAGGTAGATGCCACGGATCTTCCGTGAGCATCTCCTGAAGTTCCGGGTACCAAGTCCTTCTTGGCCAGTCCGGAGCCACTAGTATCGTTCTTACTCCCCTTTGCCGTATAATTCTCAGTACCTTGGGTATGAGAGGCAGAGGAGGGAACACATACACTGACTGGTACACCCATGGTGTTACCAGAGCGTCCACAGCTATTGCCTGAGGGTCTCTTGACCTGGCGCAATACCTGTCCAGTTTTTTGTTGAGGCGGGACGCCGTCATGTCCACCATTGGTCTTTCCCAATGGACTACAATCATGTGGAAGACTTCTGGATGAAGTCCCCACTCTCCCGGGTGAAGATCGTGTCTGCTGAGGAAGTCTGCTTCCCAGTTGTCCACTCCCGGGATGAACACTGCTGACAGTGCTATCACATGATTTTCCGCCCAGCGAAGAATCCTTGCAGCTTCTGCCATTGCGCTCCTGCTTCTTGTGCCGCCCTGTCTGTTTACGTGGGCGACTGCCGTGATGTTGTCCGACTGGATCAACACCGGCTGACCCTGAAGCAGAGGTTTTGCCAGGCTTAGAGCATTGTAGATTGCTCTTAGTTCCAGTATATTTATGTGAGAGACGTTTCCAGGCTTGACCACACGCCCTGGAAGTTTCTTCCTTGTGTGACCGCTCCCCAGCCTCTCAGGCTGGCATCCGTGGTCACTAGGACCCAGTTCTGTATGCCGAATCTGCGGCCCTCTAACAGATGAGCACTCTGCAACCACCACAGCAGAGAGACCCTTGTCCTTGTCGACAATTTTATCCGCTGATGCATCTGCAGATTCGATCCGGACCATTTGTCTAGCAGATCCCACTGAAAAATTCGTGCAGGGAATCTGCCGAATGGAATCGCTTCGTAAGAAGCCACCATTTTTCCCAGGACTCTTGTGCATTGATGCACAGACACTGTCCCTGGTTTTAGGAGGTTCCTGACGAGTTCGGATAACTCCCTGGCTTTCTCCTCCGGAAGAAATACCTTTTTCTGAACAGTGTCCAGAATCATCCCTAGGAACAGCAGACGTGTCGTCGGGATCAGTTGGGATTTTGGAAAATTCAGAATCCACCCGTGCTGTTGGAGCACTACTTGAGTTAGTGCTACTCCGACCTCCAGCTGTTCTCTGGATCTTGCCCTTATCAGGAGATCGTCCAAGTAAGGGATAATTAATACGCCTTCTCTTCGAAGAAGGATCATCATTTCGGCCATTACCTTGGTAAAGACCCTGGGTGCCGTGGACAATCCAAACGGCAGCGTCTGAAACTGATAATGACAGTTTTGTACCACGAACCTGAGGTACCCTTGGTGTGAAGGGCAAATTGGGACATGAAGGTAAGCATCCTTGATGTCCAAGGACACCATAAAATCCCCTTCTTCCAGATTCGCTATCACTGCTCTGAGTGACTCCATCTTGAACTTGAATTTTTGTATGTACAGGTTCAGAGATTTCAGATTTAGAATAGGTCTTACCGAGCCGTCCGGCTTCGGTATCACAAATAGCGTGGAGTAATACCCCTTTCCCTGTTGTAGAAGGGGTACCTTGATTATCACCTGCTGAGAATACAGCTTGTGAATGGCTTCCAATACCGTCGCCCTGTCTGAGGGAGACGTTGGCAAAGCAGATTTTAGGAACCGGCGAGGGGGAGACTTCTCGAATTCCAACCTGTAACCCTGAGATACTACCTGCAGGATCCAGGGGTCCACCTGCGAGTGAGCCCACTGTGCGCTGAAATTCTTGAGGCGACCCCCCACCGCCCCTGAGTCCGCTTGTAAGGTCCCAGCGTCATGCTGAGGCCTTTGCAGAAGCCGGGGAGGACTTCTGCTCCTGGGAAGGGGCTGCTTGCTGCAGTCTCTTACCCTTTCCTTTGCCTCGGGGCAAATATTGGAATCCGCATCGCCTGACCACTGTCGTGTCCATAGACTTCTTCTGGCAGATATGGACATCGCACTTACTCTTGATACCAGAGTGCAGATATCCCTCTGTGCATCTCGCATATAAAGGAATGCATCCTTTAATTGCTCTATAGTCAATAAAATACTGTCCCTATCCAGGGTATCAATATTTTCAGTCAGGGAATCCGACCAAGCCACCCCAGCACTGCACATCCAGGCTGAGGCGATTGCTGGTCGCAGTATAACACCAGTATGTGTGTATATACTTTTTAGAGTATTTTCCAGCCTCCTATCAGCTGGATCCTTGAGGGCGGCCGTATCAGGAGACGGTAACGCCACTTGTTTGGATAAACGTGTGAGCGCCTTGTCCACCCTAGGGGGTGTTTCCCAGCGCGCCCTAACCTCTGGCGGGAAAGGGTATAACGCCAATAACTTCTTTGAAATTAGCAGTTTTTTATCAGGGGTAACCCACGCTTCATCACACACGTCATTCAATTCCTCTGATTCAGGAAAAACTACAGGTAGTTTTTTCAGACCCCACATAATACCCCTTTTTGTGGTACTTGCAGTATCAGAGATATGCAAAGCCTCCTTCATTGCCGTGATCATATAACGTGTGGCCCTACTGGAAAATACGTTCGTTTCTTCACCGTCGACACTAGATTCGGTGTCCGTGTCTGGGTCTGTGTCGACCGACTGAGGCAAAGGGCGTTTTACAGCCCCTGACGGTGTTTGAGACGCCTGTACAGGTACTAACTGGTTTGCCGGTCATCTCATGTCGTCAACCGACTTTTGCAGCGTGCTGACATTATCACGTAATTCCATAAACAAAGCCATCCATTCCGGTGTCGACTCCCTAGGGGGTGACATCACCATTACCGGCAATTGCTCCGCCTCCACACCAACATCGTCCTCATACATGTCGACACACACGTACCGACACACAGCAGACACACAGGGAATGCTCTGATAGAAGACAGGACCCCACTAGCCCTTTGGGGAGACAGAGGGAGAGTTTGCCAGCACACACCAAAGCGCTATAATTATATAGGAACAACCTTATATAAGTGTTGTTTCCTTATAGCTGCTTAAATATATATAATATCGCCAAAAAATGCCCCCCCTCTCTGTTTTTTACCCTGTTTCTGTAGTGCAGTGCAGGGGAGAGCCTGGGAGCCTTCCTAGCAGCGGAGCTGTGTAGGAAAATGGCGCTGTGTGCTGAGGAGATAGGCCCCGCCCCCTATTCCGGCGGGCTCTTCTCCCGGTTTTTCTGAGACCTGGCAGGGGTGAAATACATCCATATAGCCTCATGGACTATATGTGATGTATTCTTTTTAGCCAGAAAGGTATTAACATTGCTGCCCAGGGCGCCCCCCCCAGCGCCCTGCACCCTCAGTGACCGCCGGTGTGAAGTGTGCCTGAGCGCAATGGCGCACAGCTGCAGTGCTGTGCGCTACCTCATGAAGACTGAAAAGCCTTCAGCCGCCGGTTTCTGGACCTCTTCTTACTTCGGCATCTGCAAGGGGGTCGGCGGCGCGGCTCCGGTGACCCATCCAGGCTGTACCTGTGATCGTCCCTCTGGAGCTAGTGTCCAGTAGCCTAAGAAGCAAATCCATCCTGCACGCAGGTGAGTTCACTTCTTCTCCCCTAGGTCCCTCGTTGCAGTGAGCCTGTTGCCAGCAGGACTCACTGAAAATAATAAAACTATCAAAACTTTTACTCTAAGCAGCTCTTTATGAGAGCCACCTAGATTGCACCCTGCTCGGACGGGCACAAAAACCTAACTGAGGCTTGGAGGAGGGTCATAGGGGGAGGAGCCAGTACACACCACCTAGTGGTCAAATTTTTAAATTTTGTGCCCTGTCTCCTGCGGAGCCGCTATTCCCCATGGTCCTGACGGAGTCCCCAGCATCCACTAGGACGTCAGAGAAATAGAACACGACAATCTGACAAATACGTTTTCTGAGCAGCAGGTACGGATGTCTTGTTCAGCCATACAATATATATCTGGTGATATACCTACAGTATGTTGGTTCATTAACAAACAGTTTTTATGTTGCAAATATAGGGAAATGTGGCACCCCCAGCCAATGTGGAACTACGAGTCCCAGCACATCCCGCCAAAAAGAAGCAGGGCATACTGGGAAATGTAGTTTCACATCAGCTACAGGTGACACATGGAAAAAAAACTCCACTACCTACTTGCAAGGAAGAGAAACCGTCAGATGGAGAAGCAATCAGCCAGCATCCATCACAGCCTATGGACCTACAGGTGTTCCGTAGCTCTGTAGGACAAAGTAAAAAAAAAGTTTGTAGTAGGATCACGGGCTGGTGCTGGTCCCACAGTGACAGTGGGATTAGGCTGCAGATGCATAAACCACTGGACTACCAGGGCACTTCCTGTAGATGAGGCAGCAAAGGACATAAGTGACGGAGCAGGCTGGGGGTGTATATGACATTCTGCCGCCCCCCCACAAAAATAATATTAAATTATCCTCCTAAAAAGCAGGGGGGGAGGGTGTGCGCGTGCTCTGTGCTGCCACTGAGTCTGCCTGTACCTTCACCAACTGCAGGCCTGTAGTGATACAGTATGTGTGCAGTGACCTTCTGTAACTAACAGAGTCAGGGTGTGAGGTATAGCAATACAGGTACTGGATGTTTCCCAGTGAGCCCTATGACACACACATACAACCACTCACACTGAGGCCCACACACTGACACTCATACTGAGGCAGAGGCACACACACACTCATACTGAGGCACGCACACACGCTCATACTGAGACACACACACAGTGATACTGAGACACACACACACACACACACACACACACACACACACACTGACACTCATACTGAGGCAGAGGCACACACATTCATACTGAGACACACACACACACACAGTGATACTGAAACACACACTCATACTGAGACACACACACACTGACACTCATACTGAGGCAGAGGTACACACACACACTCACACTGACACTCATACTGAGGCAGAGGCACACATACACTCATACTGGGGCACACACACTCATATTGAGACACACACACACACACACACACACACACACACACACACACTGACACTTATACTGAGGCAGAGGCACACATACACTCATAATGAGGCACACACACACACATACACACGCGCACACACACACACACACACACACACACTGACACTCATACTGAGGCAGAGGCACACATACACTCATACTGATACATACAGTGATACTGACACACACTGACACTCATACTGAAACTGAGACACACACACACTGAGACTGAGATACGCTCACACTGACACTCATACTGAGGCAGAGGCGCACACACACTCATACTGAGGCACGCACACACGCTCATACTGAGACACACACACAGTGATACTGAGACACACACACACTGACACTCATACTGAGGCAGAGGCACACACATTTATACTGAGACACACACACAGTGATACTGAAACACACACTCATACTGAGACACACACACACTGACACTCATACTGAGGCAGAGGTACACACACACACACACACACACACACACACACACACACTCACACTGACACTCATACTGAGGCAGAGGCACACATACACTCATACTGGGGCACTCACACTCATACTGAGACACACACACACACACTGACACTTATACTGAGGCAGAGGCACACATACACTCATAGTGAGAGACACACACACACACACACACACACACACACACTGACACTCATACTGAGGCAGAGGCACACATACACTCATACTGATACATACAGTAATACTGACACACACCGACTCTCATACTGAAACTGAGACACACACACACTGAGACTGAGATACACTCACACTGACACTCATACTGAGGCAGAGGCGCACACACACTCATACTGAGACACACACAGTGATACTGAGACACACACTGACACTCATACTGAGGCATAGGGACACATACTGAGACACACACACTCATACTGAGACACACACACAGTGATACTGAGACACACACACACATACTGAGACACACACACAGTGATACTGAGACACACACACTGACATTCATACTGAGGCAGAGGCACACATATACTCATACTGAGGCACACACACACACACACACACACACACACACACACACACACACACACACACTCATACTAAGACACACACACTCATACTGAGGCAGAAACACACATACACTCATACTAAGACACACACACACACACACACACACACACACACAGTGATACAGACACACACACACACACACACACACACACACACACACACACACACACACACACACTGACTCATACTGAGGCAGAGGCACACATACACTCATACTGATGCACACACAGTGATACTGAGACCCACACTGACACTCATACTGAGGAAGAGGCACACACACTCATACTGAGACACACTCACACTCATACTGAGGCAGAGGCACACACACACTCATACTGAGACACACACAGTGATACTGAGACACACACACTCATACTAAGACACACACTGACACTCATACTGAGGCAGAGGCACACACTCACTGATACTGAGACACATACAGTAAAACTGAGACACACTGACACTCATACTGCGGCAGAAGCACACACACACACACACACTCAAACTGAGACACACTGACACTCATACTGCAGCAGAAGCACACACACACTCAAACTGAGACACACTGACACTCATACTGACGCAGAGGCACACGCACTCATACTGAGACACACACAGTGATAAAGAAACACACACACGTACACTCATACTGTGGCAGAGGCACATGTAGTACACTCAAACTGAGGCACACACACACTCACACAGAGACACACACACACACATTGAGGCACACACTCATGCTGAGGCACACACACTGATATTGAGAGACACACACATACTGAGGCAGAGGCACCCATACGCTCATACTGAGCCACACACACACACACACACACACACACACACACACACACACACACACGCACACACTCATACTGAGACACACACACCACTAGCACAGTAGTAACCTCCATGCAGCTCAGATCACAGGAGTCAGTCTCCGAAAGAGTAGCCATGCCAGGCAGCAGAACAACAGACCGAGAACCTAGCATACTCGGGGGCGTGGCCTAATCACGGAGGTGTGGCCACGCCCCTTTTAAAAAAAACATCAAGCAGTACAGTAGGCTATGGAGCTGTCCGGCAGAGAGGTCAGGAACACGGGACTGGCCAAGGGGGAAACTACGGTAGATGCTAGAATCAAGTGGGCTAAGGGACCTTTTCCGTAAGGGGGAGGAGTTACGACGCAAGGGGGAGGAGCTAGGCCAGCGGGATAGTTCCTCTACTATCCACGCCACCAACTATTACCTTTAGTAATTAGGTGGTGAGCGAAGCGGAGCGGAGCGAGCCACCGTGCCCGAAGCGTGGCGAGCGAAGCGAGCCCGCGAGGGTACTTTTCGGGTACCCTGTTCGCCCGTAGCTCCTCCCCCTGGTGACGTAGCTCCTCCCCTCAATACGTCACAAGGTCCCTTCAGCCCCTCCGATATAGAACCAACCGGGAAACTACCTCTCTGCTCACACTGCATAGAGGTGGTGAGTGAAAGAAAATCGCTGGTGGATCCCGGGACACCGTGTAGTGCATCAGCTGCCTGTCAGTTGGCTTAGCAGCGTTGCAGGACTGCCCGCAGCGCTGCTATGTGTGTCTATGCCGCCGGGTGCTCTGCTGCTGATTTTGCGTGGGGGCTACATGGCTGGCAGCCTCAGCGTACCGCCCCCTCAGGTCCAGGCGCCCATAGGCAGCTGCCTAAAGCTGCCTAATGGAAGCGCCGGCCCTGGTTCTATAAAGTACTAATCTTCCAACGTGTCACTTAGAATTCCGAGTTCCGCTGTCACAGTTCTATTTGCAGAAGGCATCTGTGTCGCCTCTCCTGCCATGTTGGGGCATATGGCTGACTTTGTTAATTTTTGGATGTTACTTTGTTAATTTTCATAAATTCACGATCTGTGCCCACAAAAGCGTCCGTCTCAGCCTTACTGAGTAGGCAGTTTTACATCCAGTAGGAAATAATTAACACACAATTATGCAAAAAGATGCTTTGCGATGAGAAGTACCAACTGGAAATGAACCAGAATCTGAGGGTGCATTCCCATCACAAATGTAGCCATGGGGTCAGAGGCGGAACTACCATTGGACCGGGGTCCCTGAGGACTAAGGGCCCACTGCTGCCTAGACCAGCAAAGACTTGTCCCCTGGCCCTCCCGCAGACTATTTTGAGCAATGTCGGATTAATGGACCAGTGCAGAAAGCATGGTGGCCCCACTGCCTGAGGGACCTGCCCCTTACCTTAGGGAGGCAGGGTAGACCACCTATCAACGCTGATAATTACAGCCATTTATTGCCTCTAATTAACACATAGCCGTACATTAATTGTGACTCACTGCTGTCTGTGAATTACAGGCAGCTCATCACCGCTGTAACTGGCACTGTCAGAGTCTGCCTGACCGAGCGCCTAACTGAGAATAGCACAAGGGGCAGGGGTCCCTTGACAGGGACAGGTGAAAGGCCACTGTTTTCCTGCCCCCTCCAAGGTGCACACATCACACAGGACACTGTGACTGTACCCTGTCACCCACTGTCACCCCATCACCCTCTGTCTCCCCCTGCATGCTGCTGTGATCCTCTGCTTCCTCTTGCCTTCTTGTTGTCATCTTCTACCTCACCATGTATGTCACGCTCTGCCTCCCCCTGCCTTACACTGTCACCCTCTGCCTCTCCCTGTCACCCACTGCTGGTTGGCATATTGTAAACTTGGGCATGAGTGGAGGAGGGGGGCCCAAATTATATGTTTGCACCAAGGCCCACCAGTCACTAGTTCCGCCACTGCATGGGGTCATAGTATTATGGTCATCAGAGTTGAACAAATCAACATCTACAACTGCATCTACTGTAGAACTAACACAATGAATGCAAACCTTTTCCAGATAAAGGGGTGCCTGGCCTGTGGTTGGACAGAAGCGGGACACACCTGGCCATCGGGATTGGATAGGAACATCCGGTGGCTCAAACGTTTCTCATGGGACAACCTTGGTTTTATCTCAATAGTTGCTTGTCTTTAATATTGTCTTTCTTTGTGCTGCACATTCTGTAACATTCTACTGACGATTCTTCACCCCAGGCTCCACCTTATCTTATGCTAATGAGTGAAAGATGGGTGGGATTCAGTTAACGCCACAATAAAATATTTTATACAGTACACATTATATAACCTCTTTATGTTATTACAGATTTTTGCCTGGACAAATCAGCTCCTCGCACTGAGGCACCGATTTATCAAGCTTTGGAGAGTGATAAATTGCATGGTGATAAAGGGGGTAATTCAGACTTGATCGCTAGCAGGTGATTTTTGCAGCGCTGCAATCAGATAGTCGCAGCCTACAAGGGGAGTGTATTTTAGCTGTGCAAGTGTGCGATCGCATGTGTAGCAGAGCTGTACAAACAGATTTTATGCAGTCTCTGCGCAGCCCAGGACTTACTCAGCCGCTGCGGTCACATCAGCCTGTCCGGGACCGGAATTGACGTCAGGAACCCTCCCTGCAAACGCTTGGACACGCCTGCGTTTTTCCAAACACTCCCAGAAAACGGTCAGTTGCCACCCACAAACGCCTTCTTCCTGTCAATCTCCTTGCGAACGCCGGTGCAAATGGATCCTTCGCACAAACTCATCGCTGACTGGCGATCCGCTTTGTACCCGTGCGACGCGCCTGCCAATTGCGGTGCATACGCATGCGTAGTTTAGACCTGATTGCCAGCTGTACAAAAACGCAGCCTAGTGATCAGGTCTGAATTACCTCCAAAGTGCCAGCCAATCAGCTCCTAGCTGCCATGTACCAGGCTGTGTTTAAAAAATGACAGTTAGGAGCTGATTGGTTGGTACTTTTTCACCGTGCTATTTATCACTCTCCAAGGCTTGATAAAACTGGGCCTTATTTAACTGTAAAGTGTTGATAAAAGGATATTTTACATCCTAAGTAAACACTTTTTATTATTAGAAGAATATGGAATTGCACAGATGATTCATGAAACATATTTTAAAGACCAATTTCAGATTCCTCCACTATCTACAGGTTGCTAAGTTAATAATGAAGTCTGGCAGGAACTCTGTCTCGGATCTCAGAAAAGCCGAATGTCCTTGCTACAGTATATACTTATGGCCTGTGCATCTGGAAGGGTGAGGAATGCAGGGACAGGAACCGTCCTATGGAGGCAATGGTTGGTGTATTAGAAGCAGAGTCACCACTTTTCTACCCCGCTGCAAGGGAATGCTGGATGTCATCCCTCACCAGTTGGGGTTACTTAGAGTAATTATTATTCTTAATTAATACAAAATAGGCTCTGCTGCATATGGTAGATGGCAGTTATGGCACTAAATGAAATATAGGCTACGTGGAGGAGAATGAACTCTTCATACAATGTCACAAGTTATATAGCCCCAGGCTGTACCATTTCTAGTGAACAACCATCCGTGTCTGGGAGGATTAGGGAAGGTGGACATCACATTTAGGCATGTTCTCCATTAGATGGAACCTTATTATAGGAGACTGTGTCCCACTATGTGCACTATATGGGTAACAACATCATGGAAGGGTGATATGACTAATGTAATGAAAACTTTAAAAAACACAAAATTGGTGAGAAAAATGTGAATTCTGAAATGAATGCACTGGCTGATTCTGATTCATTAGTAGGTTGCACTTGACATTACTGAACTTAGTAACACTATTACTGTTTGCACTGTTTGTATTGTCAGGGAACATAACCCAGGACAAGGATGTGACGTTTGATAGGACAAGCAGCAAGTGAGTTCGGAATGCCATGGGTGATAAAGACAGAAAGGTTAGTACATACACAGGCTCTAATGCTTCCTCCGAACTCTAAAATCTATTAAATGTCAATCTGTTATCAAATCTCTTTTTTTTTGGGTGGGGGGAAGTTATATTTATCTAGCCAAAATCATAGTGTTGGGTCTTGCAGTGTATTCTATCTATCTATCTATCTATCTATCTATCTATCTATCTATCTATCTATCTATCTATCTATCGAAACTCGCTCATACACCTAAAGATTTATCTTCCAATCTGGCTGGTTGGAACGAAAATCTGGTAATGGATGGGAGCAAATGATGTTGACCACTTGAAATGGTCAACTGTCATTTGCTCCCATCCATTACCAGATTTTCGTACCAGCCAGCCAGATTGGAAGATAGAAACATAGAAACATGGAATTTGTCGGCAGATAAGAACCACTTGGCCCATCTAGTCTGCCCCCCCCCCCTTTTTTTTTTTACATTATTTTTATCATTAACCTTATTTGATCCTTATTTCTTTGTAAGGATATCCTTATGTCTATCCCATGCATGTTTAAATTGCTCTACTGTCTTAGCCTCTACCACCTCTGATGGGAGGCTATTCCACTTGTCCACTACCCTTTCTGTAAAATAATTTTTCCGCAAATTTCCCCTGAACCTCCCCCCTCCAGTCTCAGTGCATGTCCTCGTGTCCTATTGCTTCTCTTCATTTGGAGAATGTTTCCCTCCTGGACTTTGTTAAAACCCTTGATATATTTGAAAGTTTCTATCATGTCCCCCCTTTCCCTTCTCTGCTTCAAACTATACATATTGAGATTTCTTAGTCTTTCTGGGTATGTTTTGTGATGTAGGCCATGCACCATTTTAGTTGCCCTCCTTTGTACAGTTTCTAATGTATTAATATCCTTTTGAAGATATGGCCTCCAGAACTGAATACAGTATTCTAGATGAGGCCGTACCAATGACATATACAGTGGCATTATTACTTCTTTCTTTCTGCTGCTGATTCCTCTCCCAATGCAGCCAAGCATCTGACTAGCCTTCCTCATTGCCTTGTTACATTGCTTACCTGCCTTTAAGTCATCTGAAATAGTGACTCCTAGATCCCTTTCCTCCTCAGTAGTTTCCAGTATAGTGCCATTAATACTATATATAGCTTTTGGATTTTTGAGACCCAAGTGCATGATTTTGCATTTTTTGGCATTAAACTGTAATTGCCAGACTCTTGATCATTCCTCTAGTATACCTAGATCCTCAATCATTTGTTTTACCCCACCTGGTGTGTCTACCCTGTTGCATACCTTTGTGTCATCTGCAAAAAGGCATACTTTCCTTTTAATGCCATTTGCAATGTCACCAATAAAGATATTAAAAAGCACTGGTCCAAGTACAGATCCCTGGGGTACTCCACTGGTAACATTTCCCTCCTGTGAATGCACTCCATTTACCACAACTCTCTGTTTTCTATCCTTCAACCAAGATCTTATCCATTCAATAATCCTAATATCCAATCCCAAACTTTCAAGTTTATTTAGCAGTCTGCGATGTGGAACAGTGTCAAAAGCCTTACTAAAGTCTAGATAAACTATATCCATGGCTCCACCTTTATCCATCACTTTAGTCACACAATCAAAAAAGTCAATAAGATTTGTTTGACATGATCTCCCCCCAGTGAATCCATGCTGTTTGGGATCCTGTAAATTGCCGGATTTGAGATAATCTACAACTCTTTCTTTTAAGAGTGTTTCCATCAATTTCCCTACTACTGATGTAAGACTCACTGGTCTGTAGTTGTTTGCCTCTTCCTTGCTTCCACTTTTGTGCAGTGGGACTACGTTTGCTCTTTTCCAGTCCTCTGGAATTACTCCTGTAGCTAATGACTGGTTGAATAATTCTGTCAATGGTGCTACCAGCACCTCTTTAAGTTCTTTTAGTATCCTTGGATGTATCCCATCTGGCCCCATAGATTTGTCCACTTTCAGCTTTGAGAGTTCTGTTAGGACCTTCTCCTCTGTAAATGTACTTGTTTCATTTTCCTGAATATCCCTGCAACTTAACTGTGGCCCCTTGCCCTCTCTTTCAGTAGTAAATACTGAGCAAAAATAATCATTAAGATGATCTGCTATTAAATTGTCTCCTTCAACAAGACTCCCAGTGTCCGTCTTTAGTTTTATAATTCCGCCTTTTGTTTTTCTCCTTTCGCTTATATACCTAAAAAAAGTTTTGCCTCCTTTACCCACTGACTGGGCCATTTTCTCCTCAGCCTGTGCCTTTGCACATCTGATTACCTTCTTAGGGGTATATTTACAAAGATTCGTGTTTTTGCCGTTTTTAAGGGTGTTTGAACTCGAATGGTATCGGGTGCATTTTACTGCAACTTTTTGAATTCTGATACGATCATTCACTAAGCTGCCGATTTTTCCAAATTCGTATTTTCCGATGTCGATGTGATTGGTAATGTCAGGCAGTGTTTTATGTGAGTGATGAGTAAAACACTGCCTGACAAAACACAAGGAATCCCGTCCGGATCTGTGAGATCCATGCAGGGCTTCATTGTGTACCTTAAGAAGGTGTTTAAAATGTTAAAAAATCAGAAAAAAATTACGTGGGGTCCCCCCTCCTAAGCACAACCAGCCTCGGGCTCTTTGAGCTGGTCCTGGTTGACAAAATATGGGGAAAAAAATGACAGGGGTTCCCCCATATTTCATCAACCAGCACCGGGCTCTGCGCCTGGTCCTGGTTCAAAAAATATGGGGGACAAAAAGCGTAGGGGTCCCCCGTATTTCTTAAACCAGCACCGGGCTCCACTAGCCAGGTACATAATGCTACAGCCGGGGGACACTTTTATTGTGGTCCTGGCGGCCCTGGCATTACATACCCAAATAGTCACCCCTGGCCGGGGTACCCTGGAGGAGTGGGAACCCCTTAAATCAAGCCCCCCCCCCCTTGAGCCACCCAAGGGCCAGGGGTGAAGCCCGAGGCTGTCCCCCCCATCCAAGGGCGGCGGATGGGGGGCTGATAGCCTTGTGTAAAAAATGAGAATATTGTTTTTAGTAGCAGTACTATAAGTCCCAGCAAGCCTCCCCCGCAAGCTGGTACTTGGAGAACCACAAGTACCAGCATGCGGTGGAGGACCGGGCCCGCTGGTACCTGTAATACTACTACTAAAAAAATACCCAACAAAAAACAAGACACACACACCGTGATAGTATACGTTTATTACATACATGCACACCTCCAAACATACATACTTACCTATGTTCACACGAGGCTCGGTCCTCTTCTCCATGTAGAATCCTCGGGGTACCTGTGAAAAAAATTATACTCACATAATCCAGTGTTGCTTGTCTTCTTTGTATAAGCCACGTACTTGGCAAAACAAAAAAACGCAAACCCGACCACGCACTGAAAGGGGTCCCATGTTTACACATGGGATCCCTTTCCCCGACTGCCAGGACCCCCCCTGACTCCAGTCAAAGAGGGGCCCTTCAGCCAATCAGGGAGCGCCACGTCGTGGCACTCTCCTGATTGGCTGTGTGCTCCTGTAGTGTCTGTGAGGCTGCACACGGCAGAGATACAATGTAGCGCCTATGCGCTCCATTGTATCCAATGGTGGGAACTTTGCGGTCAGCGGTGAGGTTAGTTTCGGTCAACCGCTGACCGCAAAGTTCCCACCATTGGATACAATGGAGCGCATAGGCGCTACATTGTATCTCTGCCGTGTGCTGCCTCACAGACACTACAGGAGCACACAGTCAATCAGGAGAGTGCCACGACGTGGCGCTCCCTGATTGGCTGAAGGGGCCCTCTTTGACAGGAGTCAGGGGTGTCCTGGCAGTTGGGGAAAGGGGTCCCATGTGTAAACATGGGACCCCTTTCAGTGCGTGGTCGGGTTTCCGTTTTTTTGTTTTGCCAAGTACGTGGATTATACAAAGAAGACAAGCAACACTGGATTATGTGAGTATAATTTTTTTAGCAGGTACCCCGAGGATTCTACATGGAGAAGAGGACCGAGCCTCGTGTGAACATAGGTAAGTATGTATGTTTGGAGGTGTGCATGTATGTAATAAACTTATACTGTCATGGTGTGTGTGTCCTGTTTTTTGTTGGGTATTTTTTTAGTAGTAGTACTACAGGTACCAGCGGGCCCGGTTTTCCACCGCATGCTGGTACTTGTGGTTCTCCAAGTACCAGCTTGCGGGGGAGGCTTGCTGGGACTTATAGTACTGCTACTAAAAACAATATTCTCATTTTTTACACAAGGCTATCAGCCCCCCATCCGCCGCCCTTGGATGGGGGGAACAGCCTCGGGCTTCACCCCTGGCCCTTGGGTGACTGGAGGGGGGGGACCCCTTGATTTAAGGGGTTCCCACTCCTCCAGGGTACCCCGGCCAGCGGTGACTATTTGGGTATGTAATGCCAGGGCCGCCGGGACCACAATAAAAGTGTCCCCTGGCTGTGGCAATATGTACCTGGCTAGTGGAGCCCGGTGCTGGTTTAAGAAATACGGGGGACCCCTACGCTTTCTGTCCCCCGTATTTTTTGAACCAGAGCCCGGTGCTGGTTGATGAAATATGGGGGAACCCCTGTAATTTTTTTCCCCATATTTTGTCAACCAGGACCGGCTCAAAGAGCCCGAGGCTGGTTGTGCTTAGGAGGGGGGACCCCACGCAATTTTTTTTTCTGTTTTTACACTAAACACACCCTTTCCCATAGATAACCATGCACAGATCTCACTGATCCGTGCATGGTTATCCAAACTCGACTGGAAAACGCTGGTCTATTTTTTTGCTGCTTTTTTTAACGATTCGCAAAAAATAGACCCGCACTTGAGCACTCAGAGACTAACACCCAAATACGAATGAATAGTGAATACCCGTATTATATGAAATAACAGCCGCGTTTGACCGATGGTCTATTCATTCGTATTTCAGAACTTTGCTGTTAAATCCATTACGAATAGACCAGACATTGCCGAGATTTGTGCTTAGTGAATTCCCGGATTGGGACTTTGAAAAAAAAACACAAATCGGACAAACTCGATTTTTTAGTAAATATAGGCCTTAGTCTCCTTCTGTCTAACAAGATATATCTCTTTGTCTTCATTATTTTGTGTCTGCTTATATTTCCTAAAAGCCATCTTTTTTGCTCTCACAATATTTGCTACTTCTTTTGCAAACCACACTGACTCCCTTTTCCTTGTGTTTTTCCTAATAGTTTTGATACAAAGGTCTGTTGCCTTCAATATTGCACATTTTAATGTTTCCCACCTCTCCTGTGCTGCTTCCAAGTTCCTCCACTCTGCCAAAGAATCGCTTACACATTTTCCATCCCTACAAAATCAGCCTTCCTAAAATCCAACACCTTTGTTTTTGTATGGGATGAATCAGTCTCTGTCTTAATGCTGAACCATACTGCATGCTGATCACTGGATCCCAGGTTTTCACCCACTTTTACGTCCAATAATCTGTCTCCATTTGTAAGTATTAAGTCTAATATTGCATCTTTCCGAGTGGGCTCCCTCACCAATTGGTGGAGGGATGCTCCCTGAAGGGAATTTAAAATGTTTGTACTTCTAGTGGAACTAGCAACAGACACCTCCCAGTTTACATCAGGAAGAGTAAAGTCTCCCATGATTATTACCACTCCTTTTAATGCCATTTTAGTTATGTCTTGCAATAGGTTCTTGTCGAGTTCCTTTTCCTGACCTGGTGGCCTGTATATCACGCCAATACGAATAATCAACTTTTCCCCTGTTTCTATGGTCACCCAAAGGGCCTCAGTTTTTTCTTCAATACTTTGTATTAATGTAGTATTTATGTTTTTTTTTACATACATTGCTACCCCTCCTCCGATTTTTCCAATTCTGTCCTTCCTAAATAAAGTATATTCCGGTATAGCTATGTCCCAGTCATGATTTTCATTGTACCATGACTCTGTAATTGCTGCAATGTCTAGATCATCCCTTGTCATTATTGCAGTTAGTTCTGGGATTTTATTTCCTAAGCTCCTAGCATTTGCACACATAGCTTTTAGAGTTTTGTTTGTGCTTTCTCTGTTCCTAGCTATGTTCTTCTCTCTGCCTATTTTTATTTGGTTTTGATCTGAATTATCTTCTGTTGCTGTGGATATGCTTCCTATTCCCTTTGCCTGCAGAAACAATACCTCTGTGTTGGGGGAGCAGATTTCTTTATTCCAATATTTAAGTGTATGGGCACCTTAACTACTCTATCTATCTATCTATCTATCTATCTATCTATCTATCTATCTATCTATCTATCTATCTATCTATCTATCTATCGAAACTCGCTCATACACCTAAAGATTTCTCTTCCAATCTGGCTGGTTGGAACGAAAATCTGGTAATGGATGGGAGCAAATGATGTTGACCACTTGAAATGGTCAACTGTCATTTGCTCCCATCCATTACCAGATTTTCGTACCAGCCAGCCAGATTGGAAGATAGAAACATAGAAACATGGAATTTGTCGGCAGATAAGAACCACTTGGCCCATCTAGTCTGCCCCCCCCTTTTTTTTTTTACATTATTTTTATCTCTAACCTTATTTGATCCTTATTTCTTTGTAAGGATATCCTTATGTCTATCCCATGCATGTTTAAATTGCTCTACTGTCTTAGCCTCTACCACCTCTGATGGGAGGCTATTCCACTTGTCCACTATGGGCACCTTAACTACTCTATCTATCTATCTATCTATCTATCTATCTATCTATCTATCTATCTATCTATCTATCTATCTATCTACAGTATCTGTCTGTCTGTCTGTCTATCTAGCATTTTCCCAATACATTCATTGGTCAATATATTTGTATTGCCTTTGTGAACCCATCTAAAGCATAGGCCATTAAAGTGAATGGGAAATGTATTTACTGTACAAGCAATAACAAATTTCCGTTGTGATTTTGCAAATTAGTCTTCGATAGATCCCCATTCACTTTACATCACAGGAATCAATTATTGAGGATGAGGTTAAAATACTGACGGTCGGGTTCCCAAGAATAAGAATGGGAATATATATGTTTTACTGACAGCGGCGTCCCATCTGTAGGAATACCGGCAGCGAGACCCTTCGTGGGCTCGCTACTCTCGCCATGCTTCGGGCTTGGTGTCTCACTTCACTTGCCACAGGTTATATTTCCACTCGGTTGGTGGCATGGACCCACCAACTGAGTGGCAATAACCTGCAGTAGTCGGGATTACGTTCATACGTTCAGCTGTCAGGATTCCGGTGTCTGTCTCCTGTTTGCTGGGATCCCGACAGCGGGTATTTTAACTGCATCCCAGAAGAATGATGACAGCAGGGTCCTAACGGTCAGAATCCTGACACATCCCAGAGGTAAGTACTGGGGTTGGGATTAGGGTTAGGCTGCAGAGGTGGGGGATGTTAGGGTTAGGTTGCGGGGAAGGGGGGGGGGGGGCAGTTACGGTTAATCTGCGGGAGGGATTGGTTAGAGTTAGGCTACGGGAAGGGTTGGTTAGTGTTAGGGTAGGGTAAAAATACTTACCGGGATGTGTTAGGATCTCGATGTTGGTCTGACTGTCGGGATCCTGACGGTATTTCACGCCCAAACCAATGATTGCTGTGATTTTGAGATGTTTGGCAATTATTTTGGTGCTTGAAAAAGTGGAGATTTGCCTAGCAATTGCTGTTAGTAGATGTATTGGTCTATTTATACTGCTTTTCCACCAAAGTTTAGACCCTGTTCACACCGCAGAATGAATTTGGAATATTGGCAGGTATGTAGATCCCTTTCAGACTGCACCTGTGTTCAGTCTTTCTGTTCTGCCAGCGCTTGGAGATGACATCACCGGTGATCCAGATCACTCTATACTTTTGGCGTGAACCGGGTCGGATAACCAGGGTCACTATGTTTACACCACAGGCTACCCGGGTCCTCCCTGGGTAAGTGGACTTGGGCTATTTTTCTAGGACCCTTTTTCACCAAGCCGCAACCCAGGTAGACCAGGCAAAAACCTGAGATATTGCGGAAGTTCTAAGCCTAAATCCATGTGGAAACAGCGCAGTTTCAAGGCAATTTAAGAAACATTTTACAGTTATGTAAATGAATGCTGCATAGTGCAGTCCCCATTATTCTCAGTGAGGACTGTGGTCTCAGCCAATTTACCAAAGGTGGCGTGACAGCTAGCACCACCTGAAAATGGAATGTGCCACTCTAGCCATATGGGAGAAGCATTGCATGAGAGGAGTCTTCTGAATCCCCTTCCCCCCAAAAAAAACAATCACCCAATCAATCACCCCCAAAATGAATCAACCTCCATGCTCTTCATGTCTCTTCTATCATGTTCATTTTGCATACTGACTCTTTGCTGGGACTCTCCCTGAGACAATCCCCTGGCAAGAGTCTCTTATTAATTAACACAAAATACTATTACAGCTGTGATATGTGTCTGTAACAAATGACACCACCAGTATCCGGTCTCTAGGTCGACCACTGTTGGTCGACGCGCAGTAGATTGGCATGGCCAAAGGTCAACTTGAGTTTTTCACAATTTTTTTTCATTTTTTTTAACTTTGTCATACTTTTCGATCCACGTGGACTACGATTGAGAATAGTAACCTTGCCAGTAGCATGGCGACCAAGCAAGCCATGCGAGGGGACACGGTGCACGAATTGTGGTTCCCGGTCGCTCTACAAAGTAAACAACATAAAAAAGTAAAAAAACTAGTGATGAGCGGGTTCGGTTCCTCGGGATCCGAACCCCCCCGAACTTCACCCATTTTACACGGTTCCAAGGCAGACTCGAATCTTCCCGCCTTGCTCGGTTAACCCGAGCGCGCCTGAACGTCATCATCCTGCTGTCGGATTCTCGCGAGATTCGTATTCTATATAAGGAGCCGCGCGTCGCTGCCATTTTCACTCGTGCTTTGGAGATGATAGCGAGAGGACGTGGCTGCGTTCTCTCAGTTTCTGTGTTCAGTGTGCTGCAAATATCTGTGCTCAGTGTGCTGCAAATATCTGTGCTCAGTGTGCTGCAAATATCTGTGCTCAGTGTGCTGCAAATTTCTGTGCTCAGTGTGCTGCAAATATCTGTGCTCAGTGTGCTGCAAATATCTGTGCTCAGTGTGCTGCAAATTTCTGTGCTCAGTGTGCTGCAAATATCTGTGCTCAGTGTGCTTGCAAATATCTGTGCTCAGTGTGCTGAAAATATCTATGTTCTCTGCCTGAAAAACGCTCCATATCTGTGCTGCATTGTAGTATATATAGTAGGAGGACAGTGCAGATGCAGAATGTTGCTGTGACCACCAGTATATATATAGCAGTACGGTACAGTAGTCCACTGCTCTACTTACCTCTGTGTCGTCAAGTATACTATGCATCCATACCTGTGCTGCATTTTAGTTGTGCGCAGTATATAGTAGGAGGGGACAGTGCAGAATGTTGCTGTGACCACCAGTATATATATAGCAATACGGTACAGTAGTCTACTGCTCTACCTACCTCTTTGTCGTCAAGTATACTATGCATCCATACCTGTGCTGCATTTTAGATGTGCGCAGTATATAGTAGGAGGGGACAGTGCAGAATTTTGCTGTGACCACCAGTATATATATAGCAGTACGGTACAGTAGTCCACTGCTCTACCTTTGTGTCATCAAGTATACTATGCATCCATACCTGTGCTGCATTTTAGTTGTGCGCAGTATATAGTCGGAGGGGACAGTGCAGAATGTTGCTGTGACCAACAGTATATATATAGCAGTACGGTACAGTAGTCCACTGCTCTACCTCTGTGTCGTCAAGTATACTATGCATCCATACCTGTGCTGCATTTTAGTTGTGCACAGTATATAGTAGGAGGGGACAGTGCAGCATGTTGCTGTGACCACCAGTATATATATAGCAGTACGGTACAGTAGTCCATTGCTCTACCTCTGTGTCATCAAGTATACTACAAAAGTTCAGTAAAATGACCCAAAAATCAAAATTAAATGCGTCTGATGAGAAGCGTAAACTTGCCAATATGCCATTTACGACATGGAGTGGCAAGGAACGGCTGAGGCCCTGGCCTATATTCATGGCTAGTAGTTCAGATTCACATGAGGATGGAAGCACTCATCCTCTCGCTAGAAAACTGCAGTGCCACTCCTAGATGGGCCAGGTGTTTGTGTCGGCCACTTGGGTCGCTTAGCTTATTCACACAGCTACCTCATTGCACCTCTTTTTTTCTTTGCATCATGTGCTGTTTGGGGACTATTTTTTAAATCTGCCATCCTGTCTGACACTGCAGTGCCACTCCTAGATGGGCCAGGTGTTTGTGTCGGCCACTTGGGTCGCTTAGCTTAGTCACACAGCTACCTCATTGCACCTCTTTTTTTTTGCATCATGTGCTGTTTGGGGACTATTTTTTAAATCTGCCATCCTGTCTGACACTGCAGTGCCACTCCTAGATGGGCCAGGTGTTTGTGTCGGCCACTTTGGTCGCTTAGCTTAGTCACACAGCTACCTCATTGCACCTCTTTTTTTCTTTGTATCATGTGCTGTTTGGGGACAATTTTTTAAATCTGCCATCCTGTCTGACACTGCAGTGCCACTCCTAGATGGGCCAGGTGTTTGTGTCGGCCACTTTGGTCGCTTAGCTTAGTCACACAGCTACCTCATTGCACCTCTTTTTTTTGCATCATGTGCTGTTTGGGGACTATTTTTTAAATCTGCCATCCTGTCTGACACTGCAGTGCCACTCCTAGATGGGCCAGGTGTTTATGTCGGCCACTTGGGTCGCTTAGCTTAGTCACACAGCTACCTCATTGCACCTCTTTTTTTCTTTGCATCATGTGCTGTTTGGGGACAATTTTTTAAATCTGCCATCCTGTCTGACACTGCAGTGCCACTCCTAGATGGGCCAGGTGTTTGTGTCGGCCACTTGGGTTGCTTAGCTTAGCCATCCAGCGACCTTGGTGCAAATTTTAGGACTAAAAATAATATTGTGAGGTGTGAGGTGTTCAGAATAAACTGGAAATGAGTGGAAATTATGGTTATTGAGGTTAATAATACTATGGGATCAAAATGACCCCCACATTCTATGATTTAAGCTGTTTTTGAGGGGTTTTTGTAAAAAAAAACACCCGAATCGAAAACACACCCGAATCCGACAAAAAAATTTCAGGGAGGTTTTGCCAAAACGCGTCCGAATCCAAAACACGGCCGTGAAACCGAATCCAAAACCAAAACACAAAACCCGAAAAAGTTCCGGTGCACATCACTAAAAAAAACTCATGTCGACTTTTTGTTATGTTGACCTAATGCGTGTGTCGACCTAGTTTATGTATCGACTTAGTCACTGTCGACCAATAGTAGTCAACTTTGTGACTGTCGATCTAAGTGGGGTCGAATATATGAACCACACCTCTACCGCCAATCATAAATAGACCCTGAAGTGATTTGCAGCTCGCCATGTAAACTCCAAAAATATCAGCTATTTGGTCAAAATCAACCTGTGATAAGATTTCCTCTTGATAATTATTATTTTTCTATTATTATATTTTATTTACGTGGCGCCACAAAGGCTCTGCAGCTCCGTACATGGAGGTAGGGCTTAGTGCATTGGATCGGCACAAAAGGGTACACACAAACATAAACTATACAGAAGACACCATTATGTAGAATAAACAGGAGGGGGAGGGACTTGCGCACAAGAGTTTACAATCTAGAGGGACTATGGGGGTCATTCCAAATTGATCGCTAGCTGCCGTTGTTCGCAGCGCAGCGATCAGGCTAAAAATCAGCATTTCTGCGCATGCGTATGCACCGCAATGCACGCGCGTGACGTACGGGTACATAATCTTTTGTGGTTTTGCACAGGTTCTAGCAAAGCTTTCAGTCGCACAGCACAACGCAGGAAGATTGACAGGAAAGGGGCGTTTCTGGGTGTCACCTGACCGTTTTCTGGGAGTGTTTGGAAAAACGCAGGCGTGCTAGGGAAAATGCAGGCGTGGCTGGGCGAACGCTAGGCGGGTGTGTGACATCAAAAGCCGTCCCTCCAACGTTAGAATCAACGCACACGAAGAGTAAGTCCAGGACTGGTCTAGTTTTGCACAAAATGTTTTTGCAGGTGCTCGGCTGCACAGGCGTTCGCACTTCTGCAAAGCGAAAATACACTCCCAGTGGGCGGCGACAAAGCGTTTGCACGGCTGCTAAAAACTGCTAGCGAGCGAACAACTCGGAATGACCCCCCGGATCAACTCGGAATGACCCCCGGGAAAAAAGAGGTGAATGGAACATATTTTATGATGAGAAGAATTGTTATATATGTCTAAGGTGGAGAAATTGTTTAAGTATAAAACCGTCTGCTGCCTGACCTACCCTATTTACTAAGACTGTGACCAATACTTTTCAAAAATGGATTAGCATGATCTTTGGCATAACCAATAGTTACCATTCCCCCATCCAATGTACAGTAGATATTGTATCAGCAGCAGAAATCACCGGAGACAGTTGGGAACAGGAGGATGGCAGCGGTACAAGATGATCAATCGGCCGTAATTCCCCTGATGTTACTGGAGGTGAACCGGCTTAGGAATGCGAGCCGGCAAATGAACTGTGAGACGGTAAATGAACTGTGAGCTACTGAAGGAGCAATGAAAAGCAATTATTCCATCAATCAAAAATAACTGCAAGGTTCATTAATGTTAACTATCTGGAAGCAGAAATTATCATAAATTATCTCACACATGCAAAACAAATATTGTAGTTTTCCAAAAACCAGACAGCATAGAGAGACATGAGGAGAATCGCTGGCTGGGACGCACTCTGAGGAAAGTGTCCCACAAGCTGCCGGAGATCGTCTGAGACTTTTATGAAGGGGTTTCACTAGTAACTGTTCCAAAGGGTGTAGTATGGTATGCCGGCGGCCGGGCTCCCGGCGACCAGCATACCGGTGCTGGGAGCCCGACCGCCGGCATACCGACAGCGTGGCAAGCGCAAATGAGCCCCTTGCGGGCTCGCTGCGGTCGCCACGCTGCGGGCACGGTGGCGCGCGCCATGCTATTTATTCTCCCTCCAGGGGGGTCGTGGACCCACACGAGGGAGAAAATCTATCGGTATGCTGCCTCTTGGGATTCCGGCGCCGGTATACTGTGCGCCCCATCCATGTACATTAATCTCTAATTACCTCACTCATGCCCTTATTTATCAATAAGTGATACATTTCACTGTGAGTGATAATTTGCAATTTATCACTCACAGTGAAATTTATCACTCATTGATAAATAAGGGCATCATTCTCGTAATAAAAAAAACTCCTTCACAGTAATTCACCACATTAAACCATTACCCCCTTTACCCTCCCAATAAAATCCAATCATTTTGATTAACCCATTATTTTTAATATTACCTTCCCTTAGCTATATCCGTAGCTCCCTATACTCTAACTTAACTGTTAATGATCTGATTCTCCTCCTCGTGCAGTTTAGGGTTAGGGTGCAGAGATGGGAAGGTTATGTCTAGGTACAAAGGAGGGAGGGTTAGGGTTCGGCACTTAGAAGGGGATATCCCCATTTAATACCTCCCTTGAATTGCTATCTGACTCGCAGGTACTGCAACATTCATAAAAACACATATAGGTATTGCCTACATAAAGGAAACTCTTTTTCGGCTGTTAATTCCAAAGGTGCTTTATCAGTGGAAGGGAACCTCTGTGTGGTCGTTGCTCCTACACATATTTAGGAGGCTCACACACGCATGGCAAGAAGCAGCTTATTTAAAATTTGGACAGCCAACATTTTTCCGAAATTTAAAAGCAGCCATCCCATCAGAAACAGTTCGGAAGATCTATCTACTTGGGGCTGCAATGCCATCTGCTCTTGGCTGCTGACAATGTGTTCAGGAATGTTACACTCCTAGTAATAAGTATAGGGGAACACTTGCCAGAGGCTTTAAATAAAATCAGCAGCATACTTCCAGTATGTTTCTAGAATTCTAGGCAGTAAGAGATTAAAACAGGTCCTAGCCGAGAGAATCGCCAATTTCCCCAACATTGCAGAAATCTAGTAAAAGCCCTCAGTGATGAATCTAGTAAAAGCCCTCAGTGATGAAATACTTTATCCCGCGCAAGATACCTGACCAGTCACACAAAGCTGAAGTTCAAGGCAGCGCTGTCATTAGTACAGTATATAAGGTCCAGGATCAGGCTCTCAGATGGGTTCATCAGTAATGTAAATGTTCCAAATCTCTCAATTTAAAGTTCAAACCCTAAATCAACATTCTTTCTCCAGAAGGACTTTATGGACCATAGTACTGCTCTTGTTAACTGGTGGATGAAGAGAAAGTATGTACCAGCTCTCATCCTAGATCCTTATTAAGCACTGACCTGGAAATATATGCTAAAATCCCTGTTAACCATTTAAATTACCACCCAATAATAAACTCAGACCAGTATGGCTAAATGTAATGGCCTCCAGGTTACAGAGTTGCGGGAATTTGGTGTGGGCCCATTTTTTTTAAAAAGCAGTAATCATTTACATGGCAAAACCAGATATAATAAAGCCAGCATACACCAAGATATTCGCAAAAGGACAGCCCGTACTCACTGTTACATGCACCCGGTGAGAGCAGCTCTTTGCCACAGAAGGACTTATGAGTTTAGGACCCAGTAGCTGTACTACGCATGCGCAGAGTGACAAGGCGGCCAGTGGTGGAAGGGATCTGATTGGATCCCTCTCAGAAAGAAATGTGAAAAGAAACCCATAGGCTTCTATTGGGAAACGAAACCCAAAGATAACATGAGCTCTGGGAAGCATCACATTCTGGAACTTGGTACATGTGAAGCTTTTAGGCTGTAGTACATCCTGCCCTGTGTGAGACATGCAACATGATTAATGCCTGTATACTGTATGAAGCTGTTCTAACATCCATGCACCTCTACGTGTTTTCAGCATACACTCCCCGGCTGGTGAGCTGTAAAAAACCCCACTCTGCTCCAGCTCTACTCCATCACCAATGTGCATGTAACAGTGAGTACGGCTGTACCTCCTATCTATCAATAAACCAACACCACTGGGTAAGTGACTGGGCTGTTCATAGTGTGAGTCATCTGCTGGTGTGTGCCTATATACCCCTGCAACCCGCACACACATCATTCCCAACACATCAATCATCAGACCGCACTCCCCCAGGAGAACTAATCTCACCGCACAAGGAGCTTATGTTCCCCTTATTTTCATATGGGAATCTTGCTCCTCACATTAGATGTGGTTCTATCATGGCCATCAAGGTATGGAATAAAATGTATGCATTGCCGATGATCTGATTTCCTTTACTCAACGCTGAGACAACAATTAACAATTTGTAAATGGTGGGTTTTATCTAATTGTCTAATTTATGGGGTTGATGTGTCAACTGTCAAGCACTGAAAAGAGTGGAGAAGTTGCCCATAGCAACCAATCAGGATTAAGGCAGCGTTTATCAAGAAAATTCTATAAAATGATAGGTAGAAGCTGGTTTCTATGGGATCTTCTCCCCTCTCTTCACTGCTTGATACCTTAGCTCCAAAATTAATAATTAATACCCTCCAACTGTACCTTTTTGGCCAGTACAGTACCGTTTTTTTATGGTCTGTAACGGCCAAAAAGGGCTTTGTACCGATTTTTTACTCAATAAATCTCCATAGAAAGTACAGGAAAGGGGATGTGACAACGACCCTTTTACCCGTGACCACTCCCCTTTTCCTAATTTGTACCGGCTTTCGAGTGTTCAATGTTGGAGGGTATGATAATTCAGAATCCGAAGTGATAAGGCAGAAATATGCCTGTAAATATTTATACTGATAAAAAAGAAACATTAAATAGAATTCAATGATTAATTAACCACAATAGATAGATATAGAGATGTGCAGCGGGCATTTTTTGAGTTTTGTGTTTTGGATTTGGTTCCACTGTCATGTTTTGGATTCGGACGCGTTTTGGCAAAACCACCCTTTAGAATTTTTGTCGGATTCGGATGCGTTTTGGATTCAGGTGTTTTTTTTCAAAAAACCTCAAAAACAGCTTAAATAATAGAATTTGGGGGTAATTTTGATCTTATAGTATTATTTATCTCAATAACCATAATTTCCACTCATTTCCAGTCTATTCTGAACACCTCACACCTTCCAATATTATTTTTAGTCCTAAAATTTGCACCAAGGTCGCTGGATGACTAAGCTAAGCGACCCAAGTGGGCGGCACAAACACCTGGCCCATCTAGGATTGGCACTGCAGTGTCAGACAGGATGGCACTTAAAAATATTGGCCCCAAACAGCACATGATGCAAAGATATAAAAAAAAAATAGGTGCAAGATGGAATTGTGCTTGGACCCTCCCATCCACCCCTGTGTTGTATAAACAGGACATGCACAGTTTAACAAACCCATCATTTCAGTGACAGGGTCTGCCACACGACTGTGACTGAAATGACTGGTTGGTTTGGGCCCCCACCAAAAAAGAAGCAATTAATCTCTCCTTGCATAAACTGGCTCTACAGAGGCAAGATGTCCTCCTCATCATCATCGTCCGATTCCTCACCGTGTACATCCTCCTCCTCACAGAGTATTAATTCGTCCCCACTGGAATCCACCAATCACAGCTCCCTGTGTACTTTCTGGAGGCAATTGCTGGTGAATGTCTCCACGGAGGAAATTATTATAATTCATTTTGATGAACATCATCTTCTCCACATTTTCTGGAAGTAACCTCCTACGCCGATCGCTGACAAGGTGAGCGGCTGCACTAAACACTCTTTCGGAGTACACACTGAAGGGGGGTCAACTTAGGTAAAATAAAGCCAGTTTGTGCAAGGGCCTCCAAATTGCCTCTTTTTCCTGCCAGTATATGTACGGACTGTCTGATATGCTTACAGTGATGCTGTCACTCATATAATCCTCCACCATTTTTTCAATGGTGACAGAATCATATGCAGTGACAGTAGACGACATGTCCGTAATCGTTGGCAGGTCCTTCAGTCCGGACCAGATGTCAGCACTCGCTCCAGACTGCCCTGCATCACCGCCAGCGGGTGGTTTGGGAAATTTTATCCTTTTCCTGGCAGCTCCAGTGGCGGTAGAGAATGAAGGAGGAGCTGTTGGCGGGTCACGTTCCGCTTGACTTGACAATTGTCTCACCAGCAGGTCTTTGAACATCTGCAGACTTGTGTCTGCTGGAAAGAGAGATACAACGTAGGCTTTAAACTTAGGATCGAGCATGGTGGCCAAAATGTAGTGCTCTGATTTCAACAGATTGACCACCCGTGAATCCTGGTTAAGCGAATGAAGGGCTCCATCCACAAGTCCCACATGCCTATAAATGCCTATAAATAAATAACTGGTAATAATGCCTAGCGGAAACGCTCCGTTTTAGCTCCTCCTTCAATCTCTCCAGCTGCTTCTGCAAAAGCCTGATGAGGGGAATGACCTGACTCAGGCTGGCAGTTTCTGAACTGACTTCACGTGTGGCAAGTTCAAAGGGTTGGAGTACCTTGCACAACATGGAAATCATTCTCCAGTGCACATGAGTCAGGTGCATTCCCCCTCCTTTGCCTATACCGTAAGCAGATGTATAGGCTTGAATGGCCTTTTGCTGCTCCTCCATCCTCTGAAGCATATAGATGGTTGAATTCTACCTCGTTACCACCTCTTGCTTCAGCTGATGGCAGGGCATGTTCATGAGTGTTTGCTGGCGCTCCAGTCTTCGGCACGCGGTGGCTGAATGCCGAAAGTGGCCCGCAAATCTCCTGCACCCCCTGACGTTTTTTTTTTTATTCTGCACCACCAAATTAATTGTATGTGCAAAACATGGGACGTGTTGGAATTTGCCCACATGTAATGCACGCACAATATTGGCGGCATTGTCCGATGTCACAAATCCCCAGGAGAGTCCAATTGGGCTAAGCCAATCTGCGATGATGTTCCTCAGTTTCCGTAAGAGGTTGTCAGCTGTGTGCCTCCTATGGAAAGACTTGATACAAAGCGTAGCCTGACTTGGAACGAGTTGGCGTTTGCGAGATGCTGCTACTGGTGCCGCCGCTGCTGTTCTTGCTGCGGGAGGCAATACATCTACCCAGTGGGCTGTCACAGTCATATAGTCCTTAGTCTGCCCTGCTCCACTTGTCCACATGTCCGTGGTTAAGTGGACATTGGGTACAACTGCATTTTTTAGGACACTGGTGACTTTTTTTCTGAGGTCTGTGTACATTCTCGGTATCGCCTGCCTAGAGAATTGGAACCTAGATGGCATTTGGTACTGGGGACACACTACCTCAAGAAATTTTCTAAGTCCCTGTGAACTAACGGCAGGTACCGGACGCACGTCTAACACCAACACAGCTGCCAAGGCCTGAGTTATCCGCTTTGCAACAGGATGACTGCTGTGATATTTCATCTTCCTTGCAAAGGACTGTTGGACAGTCAATTGCTTACTGGAAGTAGTACAAGTGGTCTTCCGACTTCCCCTCTGGGATGATGATCGACTCCCAGCAGCAACAACAGCAGAGCCAGGAGCAGTAGGCGTTACACTCAAGGATCCATTGGAGGAATCCCAGTCAGGAGAGGACTCGTCAGACTTGCCAGTGACATGGCCTGCAGGACTATTGGCGTTCCTGTCTAAGGAGGAAATTGACACTGAGGGAGTTGGTGGTGTGGTTTGCAGGAGCTTGGGTACAAGAGGAAAAAGGGATTTAGTTGTCAATGGAATGCTTTCGCTGTCACCCAAAGTTTTTGAACTTGTCAATGACTTCTGATGAATGCACTCCAGGTGACGTATAAGGGAGGATGTTCCTAGGTGGTTAACATCCTTACCCCTACTTATTACAGCTTGACAAAGGCAACACACGGTTTGACACCAGTTGTCAGCATTTCTGTTGAAATAATTCCACACCGAAAAGGTGATTTTTTTTTGTATTTTGACCAGGCATGCCAATGGCCTTATTCATCCCACGGACAATAGGTGTCTCCCCGGGTGCCTGACTTAAACAAACCACCTCTCCATCAGAATCCTCCTTGTCAATTTCCTCCTCAGCTCCAGCAACACCCATATCCTCATCCTGGTGTACTTCAACAGTGACATCTTCAATTTGAATATCAGGAACTGGATTGTGGGTGCTCCTTCCAGCACTTGCAGGGGGCGTGCAAATGGTGGAAGGAGCCACCTCTTCCCGTCCAGTGTTGGGAAGGTCAGGCATCGCACCCGCCGACACATTTGGACTCTCCTTGGGGATTTGTGATTTAGAAAGCACAATTCTTTGCTGTGCTTTTGCCAGCTTAACTTTTAATTTTTCTAGCGGGAGGATGAGTGCTTCCATCCTCATGTGAAGCTGAACCACTAGCCATGAACATAGGCCAGGGCCTCAGCTGTTCCTTGCAACTCCATGTCGTAAATGGCATATTGGCAAGTTTACGCTTCTCAGACGATTTTAATTTAGATTTTTGGGTCAATTTACTGAACTTTTGCTTTTTGGATTTTACATGCTCTCTACTATGACATTGGGCATCGGCCTTGGCAGACGACGTTGATGGCATTTCATCGTCTCGGCCATGACTAGTGGCAGCAGCTTCAGCAGCACTAGGTGGAAGTGGATGCTTGATCTTTCCCTATTTTACCCTCCACATTTTTGTTCTCCATTTTTTAATGTGTGGAATTATATGCCAGTAATATATCAATAGCAATGGCCTACTGTACTGTACTACTATATACTGGTGGTCACCACAATGCTGCGCTGTACTACTATATACTGGTCACAACAATGCAGCAGATATTGAGCACTGATCAGGATACTAGAAGTGACACAGAGCAGCAAGAAACAGCAATGGCCTACTGTACTGTACTACTATATACTGGTGGTCACCACAATGCTGCACTGTACTACTATATACTGGTCACAACAATGCAGCACAGATATGGATACTAGAAGTGACAAAGAGCTGCAAGATACGGCAATGGCCTACTGTACTGTACTACTATATACTGGTGGTCACCACAATGCTGCACTGTACTACTATATACTGGTCACAACAATGCAGCACAGATATGGATACTAGAAGTGACACAGAGCTGCAAGATACAGCAATGGCCTACTGTACTGTACTACTATATACTGGTGGTCACCACAATGCTGCACTGTACTACTATATAGTGGTCACAACAATGCAGCACAGATATGGATACTAGAAATGACACAGAGCTGCAAGATACAGCAATGGCCTACTGTACTGTACTACTATATACTGGTGGACACCACAATGCAGCACTGTACTACTATATACTGGTCACAACAATGCAGCAGATATTGAGCACTGGTCAGGATACTAGAACTGAGTCTGACACGGAGCTGCAAGATACAGCAATGGCCTACTGTACTGTACTACTATAATATACTGGTGGTCACCACAATGCAGCACACTGAGCACAGATATTGAGCTTTTCAGGCAGAAAACGTAGACATGTCCTCTCCGCTCAATCTACAATGCACGAGTGAAAATGGCGGCGACGCGCGGTTCTTTATATGGAATACGAATCTCGAGAGAATCCGACAGTGGGATGATGACGTTCGGCCTCGTTTGGGTTAACCGAGCAAGGCGGGCAGATCCGAGGCTGCCTCGGACCCGTGTAAAACACGTGAAGTTCAGGGGGGTTCGGATCTTGACGAACCGAACCCGCTCATCTCTAATATATATATATATATATATATATATATATACACTGCTCAAAAAAATAAAGGGAACACTAAAATAACACATCCTAGATCATCTGAATGAATGAAATATTCTAATTAAATACTTTGTTCTTTACATAGTTGATGAATGTGCTGACAACAAGATCACACATAAATTATCAATGGAAATCAAATTTATTAACCCATGGAGGTCTGGATTTGGAGTCACCCTCAAAATTAAAGTGGAAAAACACACTACAGGCTGATACAACTTTGATGTAATGTCCTTAAAACAAGTCAAAATGAGGTTCAGTAGAGTCTGTGGCCTCCTCGTGCCTGTATGACCTCCCTACAATGCCTGGGCATGCTCCTGATGAGGTGGCGGATGGTCTCCTGAGGGATCTCCTCCCAGACCTGGACTAAAGCATCCGCCAACTCCTGGACAGTCTGTGGTGCAACGTGGCATTGGTGGATGGAGCGAGACATGATGTCCCAGATGTGCTCAATTGGATTCAGGTCTGGGGAACGGGTGGGCCAGTCCATAGCATCAATGCCTTCGTCTTGCAGGAACTGCTGACACACTCCAGCCACATGAGGTCTAGCATTGTCTTGCATTAGGAGGAACCCAGGGCCAACCGCACCAGCATATGGTCTCACAAGGGGTCTGAGGATCTCATCTCGGTACCTAATGGCAGTCAGGCTACCTCTGGCGAGCACATGGAGGGCTGTGCGGCCCCCCAAAGAAATGCCACCCCACACCATTACTGACCCACTGCCAAACCGGTCATGCTGGAGGATGTTGCAGGCAGCAGAACGTTCTCCTTGGCGTCTCCAGACTCTGTCACGTCTGTCACATGTGCTCAGTGAGAACCTGCTTTCATCTGTAAAGAGCACAGGGCGCCAGTGGCAAATTTGCCAATCTTGGTGTTCTCTGGCAAATGCCAAACGTCCTGCACGGTGTTGGGCTGTAAGCTCAACCCCCACCTGTGGGCGTCGGGCCCTCATACCACCCTCATGGAGTCTGTTTCTGATCGTTTGAGTAGACACATGAACATTTGTGGCTTGCTGGAGGTCATTTTGCAGGGCTCTGGTAGTGCTCCTCCTGTTCCTCCTTTCACAAAGGCGGAGGTAGCGGTCCTGCTGCTGGGTTGTTGCCCTCCTACGGCCTCCTCCACGTCTCCTGATGTAGTGGCCTGTCTCCTGGTAGCGCCTCTAAGCTCTGGACACTACGCTGACAGACACAGCAAACCTTCTTGCCACAGCTCACATTGATGTGCCATCCTGGATGAGCTGCACTACCTGAGCCACTTGTGTGGGTTGTAGGGAGGTCATACAGGGACGTGGAGGCCACACACACTACTGAGCCTCATTTTGACTTGGTTTAAGGACATTACATCAAAGTTGGATCAGCCTGTAGTGTGTTTTTCCACTTTAATTTTGAGGGTGACTCCAAATCCAGACCTCCGTGGGTTAATAAATTTGATTTCCATTGATAATTTTTGTGTGATTTTGTTGTCAGCACATTCAACTATGTAAAGAACAAAGTATTTAATAAGAAGTTTTCATTCATTCAGATCTAGGATGTGTTATTTTAGTGTTCCCTTTATTTTTTTGAGCAGTGTATATATATATATATACAGTATCTCCTATATAATAGCCCAGATCTGTGACTCTGTGACTGTGTGTATAATGCTGGGCTTGGCTAGGAGCTCTCATTGGGTTAGCAGCAGGTCTATCAAACCCAGTCCACAGCTGATTGGGTGATAAACGCCCTCCCACACAGGTTACATCCAATGGGAGGCTCTGCCCTTTGGCTGCTGTGTGTTCCCAGAGCAAGATGAACAATGTGGCTGATGGAGCTGCAGCTCCAGGTCCACACCCCAAAATAGGCCCACTGCATCTGCAGCATCATACCCTCATTCCGAGTTGATCGCTCGCTGGCTAGTTTTAGCAGCCGTGCAAACGCTATGCCGCCGCCCACTGGGGAGTGTATTTCAGCAAGGCAGAAGTGTGAACGCTTGTGCAGCCGAGCTCTGCAAAAACAGTTTGTGCAGTCTCAGGGTAGCTCTGAACCTACTCAGCGCTTGCGATCACTTCAGCCTATTCCTGTCCGGATTTACGTCATACATCCGCCCACCGAACGCCCAGACACACCTGCGTTTTTGCAAACACTCCCTCAAAACGGTCAGTTGACACCCAGAAATGCCCCCTTCCTGTCAATCTTCCTGCGGCCGCCAAACTTCGCTAGAACCCGTGCACAACCACAACAGGCTTTGTTCTCGTACGTTGCACGTGCGCATTGCGGAGCATGCACATGCGCAGAAATGCCGATTTTTAGCCTAATCACTGCGCTGCGAACAACGGCAGCTAGCGATGAACTCGGAATGACCCCCATGAACTGCTACAAATTTGAAAAAGGGGGCATGGCCACCGGTAAAGGGGCGTGGTCACGCCCCTTTTCCTATACTTTCAATGGAAGTTTGGAGAGCCAAAAAACGGTACAGACCATAAAAAAAAGGTTCTGTACCTGCAAAAAAGGTCCAGTTGGAGGGTATGACACTGCATCTGCGGGTGTGGTATGGAAGGTAGAAGGTAACTAGGTCGACAGTGTCTAGGTCGACCACTATTGGTCGGCAGAAACTAGGTTGACAGGGTCTTTAGGTCCACATGGTCTAGGCGGACAGGTCAAAAGGTCAACATGAGTTTTTTATGTTTTTTTGGTGTCGTTTTCTCTGTAGAGTGACCGGGAACCCCAATTAGTGCACTGTGACCCCTTGCATGACTCGCATCGCTCGCCATACTTCAGGCAAGGTGCCTTCGCTCCGCTACCGCTTCACTCGGCACAGGTTACCGTTCCCATTTGTAGTCCACATGGATCGTTAAGAATGAAAAGGTTAAAAAAAAGAAAAAAATCGTGAAAAACTCATGTCGATCTTTTGACCTGTCGACCTAGAACATGTTGACCTAGAGACCCTGTCGACCTAGAAACCCTGTCGACCTAGTTACTGTCGACCAATAGTGGTCGACCTAGATAGTGTCGACCTAGAGACCGGATCCCGCATCTGCAGCAAGTTTCTGCGCTGTAGATAGGGGAAAAAATCCTTTTACTGCAGCGTCCTATGTCTTGCTGCCAGTCCACCTGCCCCCTCCGGCATCAACAATCCCCACTCCCTAGCCGCGGTGCAGGAGGAACAAAGGCTGCTGCGGCCACCGGCATGGATGTGTATGAAAGCGGCGCAGCGGAAGGCTTTCATAGTCCTCCCCTACGCAGCATACTCTCTGAGCCCCGGAGCCTCCTCTGCACGTGATGTCACAGAAGTGCCTCCCCGCCACAGCCGCGCCCAGATCCCCAGAGGCCCTGACTCCGCAACACAGCACCTGTGCTGCCAGCCTGGAAGCCCCGAGATGGCTAATGTAACAGATAGAGTGGGTGATATCACGGAGAGTAATGTCTGGACGCTGATTCAATGTCAAAGGTGACAGTGCTGTGCAGTGCAGTGGGTGTACAGTGGGGGTCATTCCGAGTTGTTCGCTCGGTAAAAATCTTCGCATTGCAGCGATTTTCTTCTTAATGTGCATGCGCAATGTCCGCACTGCGACTGCGCCAAGTAAATTTGCTATGCACTTAGGAATTTTACTCACGGCATTTTCATCGTTCTGGCGATCGTAATGTGATTGACAGGAAATGGGTGTTACTGGGCGGAAACAGGCCGTTTTATGGGCGTGTGGGAAAAAACGCTACCGTTTCCGGAAAAAACGCAGGAGTGGCTGGAGAAACGGGGGAGTGTCTGGGCGAACGCTGGGTGTGTTTGTGACGTCAAACCAGGAACGACAAGCAGTGAAATGATCACAGATGCCGAGTAAGTCTGAAGCTACTCAGAAACTGCTACGAGGTGTGTAATCGCAATATTGCGAATACATCGTTCGCAATTTTAAGATGCTAAGATTCACTCCCAGTAGGCGGCGGCTTAGCATGAGCAAATCTGCTAAAATTCACTTGCGAGCGAACAACTCGGAATGACCCCCAGTGTCACTGACACTGCACTGCACTCTCACCTTTTACATTGATTCAGCGAGTCAGTCAGTTCTGCCAGCCAGTCACTATTGTTAGCACCAGTGTCCCAACGTGCCGCATTACAGGGAAGTAGAAGCACTAACTAAACGAGATCTTAGTTGCGTATGTCTGCATCTGCAGATATAGGGTTAAGCCCCCAGGCCGAACGGCAAGGCTTCTCCGTCACTGGGGGTCCCTAAAACTAGGTATGGGTCTGAGGTGTAGGACCCCGTCACGTCGGCACAGGTCGGCTACCCCAGGTCAGCACACAGATGAAATGATGTAGTGTTATTTTTCACTCAGTGGGGGTCATTCCGAGTTGTTCGCTCGCAAGCTGCTTTTAGCAGCTTTGCACACGCTAAGCCGCCGCCTACTGGGAGTGAATCTTAGCTTATCAAAATTGCGAACGAAAGATTAGCAGAATTGCGAATAGACACTTCTTAGCAGTTTCTGAGTAGCTCCAGACTTACTCGGCATCTGCGATCAGTTCAGTCAGTGTCGTTGCTGGTTTGACGTCACAAACACACCCAGCGTTCGCCCAGACACTCCTCTGTTTCTCCAGCCACTCCCGCGTTTTTCCCAGAAACGGTAGCGTTTTCGCACACACCCATAAAACGGCCAGTTTCCGCCCAGAAACACCCACTTCCTGTCAATCACATTCCGATCACCAGAACGAAGAAAAAACCTCGTAATGCCGTGAGTAAAATACCTAACTGCATAGCAAATTTACTTGGCGCAGTCGCACTGCGGACATTGCGCATGTGCATTAGCGACTAATCGCTCCGTTGCGATAAAAAAATAACGAGCGACCAACTCGGAATGACCCCCCGTGTGCATTAGGGATAGCAAAATGTTTTTTTTCCAGGAGGAGAAGTAGGAGAAGCATTCCCCGCCCCTCCCCCCCATTCGCAGTACCTCCGGACCCCATCCGCAGCATCCCCACACCTCCCCTCCACCACCCACGGTGGCTCCGGACCCCCTCCCCAACCCACGGCACCTACCCCTCCCCCACCCACAGCACCACCTCAACTGCTCCTCCCCCACCTGCTGTGGCTCCGGACCCCCTCCCCCACGCGCACCACCCCTCCACCTGCCCCTCCCGCACCAGCGGCACCCTTGTACCCGCCTCTCCCCCACCTGCAGTGGCTCCGGACTCCCTCCCCCACCCTCTGCACCACGGCACCCGCCCCTCCAACACCCGCAACCACCTCTCCACCACCCGCAGCACCCCAGGACCCCTATCCCATCCGCATCTCCCACGCACCCGCCACTCCTCCAACCACAGCACCTACTAGGTGATTCATCGGGCCCTGCGTGCACTGTTGACGCCGTTGCAAGGGGCTACGGCCCCTTAGCCCTTTTTCTGCAATTTTTAAGCACTCACAAAATTATGATTGGAGGTAACACTTCATATAATAAAAATATTGCACGCCTCAAGGGCGTGCAAGGGTTAAGGTGGCATAGCCCCTTACAGCGGCATGAAGAGCGCCCTTAGGGCGCGATGAATCACCTAGTATATATATATTTTTATATATATATATATATATATATATATGAAGACAGGAGGCTGCACTCAGTGGACTCAAAACAGAAGACAGACGATATAATGATATAATGGAACACTGAGTCGTCTGTCTTCTATTTTGAGTCCACTGAGTGCCGCCCCCTGTCTGCCTAAAAGTCTTCTGACTGGTACCTTGGCATGCTGCTATCTGAAGGGAGTGCTGACTATCTGTGAATATTATTCTGACTACCAGCTAGGTGCAGTGATCACCAGTTTGCTTTGGAGCTCCATATGCAGCAGGGTTAGCCACACGTCTTGTAGCCCCCAGGTTCATTGTGACGGTGAGTTGCTCCACTGTAGCACGTCGGTCGGCCCTCACGCACCTTCATAGCCGACGTTCACCTCTCACATCAATGGCACGTGGTGCTCCGCAGTTTCCACGTCGGTTATTCACAATGATTTGTCCAGTTACGATGCACCTTCACCGCAGCAGCACGCGGACAGGTCACACACTGCGCTGTGTCAGACAAACCGCCACCCTTGGGCCGAAAGCCGATAATCATACCTTTTTGCAACTCAGATAAATCGCCCCTTTTACCGATGACAGCAACGAGTGATATGTGTGCAGGCAGCCTATCGCACACCTTATATACCCGCCAAGCCAACGCACGTCACGTGACGTACTTCATGGGCTACGCGCTGCCGACGTCACCTGTAGAAGGTGGTCATAATAATGTGACTCGACCATATATACTGTATACATATTAATGCACGCTAACCACTCTTCTTTAGTCCTTCTGTAAATTAATTCCTGATGCATTTAATATACAGTAATAATATAATATTTTATTATTGAAATGTATATTATATTGGGATAATTGAAATATATGAAGACTCATGCATAGATACTGGGGGTGATTCCGAGTTGTTCGCTCGCTAGCAGATTTTAGCAGCATTGCACACGCTAGGCCGCCGCCCTCTGGGAGTGTATCTTCGCTTAGCAGAATTGCGAACGAAAGATTAGCAGAATTGCGAATAAATAATTCTTAGCAGTTTCTGAGTAGCTCGAGACTTACTCCTACACTGCGATCAGCTCAGCCCGTTTCATTCCTGGTTTGACGTCACAAACACGCCCTGCGTTCGGACAGCCACTCCCCCGTTTCTCCAGACACTCTCGCGTTTTATCCTGGCACGCCTGCGTTTTTTCTCCCTGAAAACGGTCAGTTTCCACCTAGAAACACCCACTTCCTGTCAATTAGAGATGTGCACTTGAAATTTTTCGGGTTTTGTGTTTTGGTTTTGGGTTCGGTTCCGCGGCCGTGTTTTGGGTTCGACCGCGTTTTGGCAAAACCTCACCGAATTTTTTTTGTCGGATTCGGGTGTGTTTTGGATTCGGGTGTTTTTTTTCAAAAAACACTAAAAAACAGCTTAAATCATAGAATTTGGGGGTCATTTTGATCCCAAAGTATTATTAACCTCAAAAACCATAATTTCCACTCATTTTCAGTCTATTCTGAATACCTCACACCTCACAATATTATTTTTAGTCCTAAAATTTGCACCGAGGTCGCTGGATGACTAAGCTAAGCGACCCTAGTGGCCGACACAAACACCTGGCCCATCTAGGAGTGGCACTGCAGTGTCACGCAGGATGTCCCTTCCAAAAAACCCTCCCCAAACAGCACATGACGCAAAGAAAAAAAGAGGCGCAATGAGGTAGCTGTGTGAGTAAGATAAGCGACCCTAGTGGCCGACACAAACACCTGGCCCATCTAGGAGTGGCACTGCAGTGTCACGCAGGATGGCCCTTCCAAAAAACCCTCCCCAAACAGCACATGACGCAAAGAAAAAAAGAGGCGCAATGAGGTAGCTGTGTGAGTAAGATAAGCGACCCTAGTGGCCGACACAAACACCTGGCCCATCTAGGAGTGGCACTGCAGTGTCACGCAGGATGTCCCTTCCAAAAAACCCTCCCCAAACAGCACATGACGCAAAGAAAAAAAGAGGCGCAATGAGGTAGCTGTGTGAGTAAGATAAGCGACCCTAGTGGCCGACACAAACACCGGGCCCATCTAGGAGTGGCACTGCAGTGTCACGCAGGATGTCCCTTCCAAAAAACCCTCCCCAAACAGCACATGACGCAAAGAAAAAAAGAGGCGCAATGAGGTAGCTGTGTGAGTAAGATAAGCGACCCTAGTGGCCGACACAAACACCTGGCCCATCTAGGAGTGGCACTGCAGTGTCACGCAGGATGTCCCTTCCAAAAAACCCTCCCCAAACAGCACATGACGCAAAGAAAAAAAGAGGCGCAATGAGGTAGCTGTGTGAGTAAGATAAGCGACCCTAGTGGCCGACACAAACACCGGGCCCATCTAGGAGTGGCACTGCAGTGTCACGCAGGATGTCCCTTCCAAAAAACCCTCCCCAAACAGCACATGACGCAAAGAAAAAAAGAGGCGCAATGAGGTAGCTGTGTGAGTAAGATAAGCGACCCTAGTGGCCGACACAAACACCGGGCCCATCTAGGAGTGGCACTGCAGTGTCACGCAGGATGGCCCTTCTAAAAAACCCTCCCCAAACAGCACATGACGCAAAGAAAAAAAGAGGCGCAATGAGGTAGCTGTGTGAGTAAGATAAGCGACCCTAGTGGCCGACACAAACACCGGGCCCATCTAGGAGTGGCACTGCAGTGTCACGCAGGATGGCCCTTCCAAAAAACCCTCCCCAAACAGCACATGACGCAAAGAAAAATTAAAGAAAAAAGAGGTGCAAGATGGAATTGTCCTTGGGCCCTCCCACCCACCCTTATGTTGTATAAACAGGACATGCACACTTTAACCAACCCATCATTTCAGTGACAGGGTCTGCCACACGACTGTGACTGAAATGACGGGTTGGTTTGGACCCCCACCAAAAAAGAAGCAATTAATCTCTCCTTGCACAAACTGGCTCTACAGAGGCAAGATGTCCACCTCATCATCATCCTCCGATATATCACCGTGTACAGCCCCCTCCTCACAGATTATCAATTCGTCCCCACTGGAATCCACCATCTCAGCTCCCTGTGTACTTTGTGGAGGCAATTGCTGCTGGTCAATGTCTCCACGGAGGAATTGATTATAATTCATTTTAATGAACATCATCTTCTCCACATTTTCTGGACGTAACCTCGTACGCCGATTGCTGACAAGGTGAGCGGCGGCACTAAACACTCTTTCGGAGTACACACTTGTGGGAGGGCAACTTAGGTAGAATAAAGCCAGTTTGTGCAAGGGCCTCCAAATTGCCTCTTTTTCCTGCCAGTATAAGTACGGACTGTGTGACGTGCCTACTTGGATGCGGTCACTCATATAATCCTCCACCATTCTTTCAATGGGGAGAGAATCATATGCAGTGACAGTAGACGACATGTCCGTAATCGTTGACAGGTCCTTCTGTCCGGACCAGATGTCAGCATCAGCAGTCGCTCCAGACTGCCCTGCATCACCGCCAGCGGGTAGGCTCGGAATTCTGAGCCTTTTCCTCGCACCCCCAGTTGCGGGAGAAAGTGAAGGAGGAGATGTTGACAGGTCGCGTTCCGCTTGACTTGACAATTTTGTCACCAGCAGGTCTTTGAACCCCAGCAGACTTGTGTCTGCCGGAAAGAGAGATCCAAGGTAGGTTTTAAATCTAGGATCGAGCACGGTGGCCAAAATGTAGTGCTCTGATTTCAACAGATTGACCACCCGTGAATCCTTGTTAAGCGAATTAAGGGCTCCATCCACAAGTCCCACATGCCTAGCGGAATCGCTCCGTGTTAGCTCCTCCTTCAATGTCTCCAGCTTCTTCTGCAAAAGCCTGATGAGGGGAATGACCTGACTCAGGCTGGCAGTGTCTGAACTGACTTCACGTGTGGCAAGTTCAAAGGGCAGCAGAACCTTGCACAACGTTGAAATCATTCTCCACTGCGCTTGAGACAGGTGCATTCCACCTCCTATATCGTGCTGAATTGTATAGGCTTGAATGGCCTTTTGCTGCTCCTCCAACCTCTGAAGCATATATAGGGTTGAATTCCACCTCGTTACCACTTCTTGCTTCAGATGATGGCAGGGCAGGTTCAGGCGTTTTTGGTGTTGCTCCAGTCTTCTGTACGTGGTGCCTGTACGCCGAAAGTGTCCCGCAATCCTTCTGGCCACCGACAGCATCTCTTGCACGCCCCTGTCATTTTTTTAAAAATTCTGCACCACCAAATTCAAGGTATGTGCAAAACATGGGACGTGCTGGAATTTGCCCAGATTTAATGCACACACAATATTGCTGGCGTTGTCCGATGCCACAAATCCACAGGAGAGTCCAATTGGGGTAAGCCATTCCGCGATGATCTTCCTCAGTTGCCGTAAGAGGTTTTCAGCTGTGTGCGTATTCTGGAAACCGGTGATACAAAGCGTAGCCTGCCTAGGAAAGAGTTGGCGTTTGCGAGATGCTGCTACTGGTGCCGCCGCTGCTGTTCTTTCGGCGGGAGTCCATACATCTACCCAGTGGGCTGTCACAGTCATATAGTCCTGACCCTGCCCTGCTCCACTTCTCCACATGTCCGTGGTTAAGTGGACATTGGGTACAGCTGCATTTTTTAGGACACTGGTGACTCTTTTTCTGAGGTCTGTGTACATTTTCGGTATCGCCTGCCTAGAGAAATGGAACCTAGATGGTATTTGGTACCGGGGACACAGTACCTCCAACAAGTCTCTAGTTGGCTCTGCAGTAATGATGGATACCGGAACCACGTTTCTCACCACCCAGGATGCCAAGGCCTCAGTTATCCGCTTTGCAGCAGGATGACTGCTGTGATATTTCATCTTCCTCGCAAAGGACTGTTGGACAGTCAATTGCTTGGTGGAAGTAGTAAAAGTAAAGTGGTCTTACGATTTCCCCTCTGGGATGACCATCGACTCCCAGCAGCAACAACAGCAGCGCCAGCAGCAGTAGGCGTTACACGCAAGGATGCATCGGAGGAATCCCAGGCAGGAGAGGAATCGTCAGAATTGCCAGTGACATGGCCTGCAGGACTATTGGCATTCCTGGGGAAGGAGGAAATTGACACTGAGGGAGTTGGTGGGGTGGTTTGCGTGAGCTTGGTTACAAGAGGAAGGGATTTACTGGTCAGTGGACTGCTTCCGCTGTCGCCCAAAGTTTTTGAACTTGTCACTGACTTATTATGAATGCGCTGCAGGTGACGTATAAGGGAGGATGTTCCGAGGTGGTTAACGTCCTTACCCCTACTTATTACAGCTTGACAAAGGCAACACACGGCTTGACAAATGTTGTCCGCATTTCTGTTGAAATACTTCCACACCGAAGAGCTGATTTTTTTGGTATTTTCACCAGGCATGTCAACGGCCCTATTCCTCCCACGGACAACAGGTGTCTCCCCGGGTGCCTGACTTAAACAAACCACCTCACCATCAGAATCCTCCTTGTCAATTTCCTCCCCAGCGCCAGCAACACCCATATCCTCCTCATCCTGGTGTACTTCAACACTGACATCTTCAATCTGACTATCAGGAACTGGACTGCGGGTGCTCCTTCCAGCACTTGCAGGGGGCGTGCAAATGGTGGAAGGCGCATGCTCTTCACGTCCAGTGTTGGTAAGGTCAGGCATCGCAACCGACACAATTGGACTCTCCTTGTGGATTTGGGATTTCGAAGAACGCGCAGTTCTTTGCGGTGCTTTTGCCAGCTTGAGTCTTTTCATTTTTCTAGCGAGAGGCTGAGTGCTTCCATCCTCATGTGAAGCTGAACCACTAGCCATGAACATAGGCCAGGGCCTCAGCCGTTCCTTGCCACTCCGTGTGGTAAATGGCATATTGGCAAGTTTACGCTTCTCCTCCGACAATTTTATTTTAGATTTTGGAGTCCTTTTTTTACTGATATTTGGTGTTTTGGATTTTACATGCTCTGTACTATGACATTGGGCATCGGCCTTGGCAGATGACGTTGCTGGCATTTCATCGTCTCGGCCATGACTAGTGGCAGCAGCTTCAGCACGAGGTGGAAGTGGATCTTGATCTTTCCCTAATTTTGGAACCTCAACATTTTTGTTCTCCATATTTTAATAGGCACAACTAAAAGGCACCTCAGGTAAACAATGGAGATGGATGGATACTAGTATACTTATGGATGGACTGCCGAGTGCCGACACAGAGGTAGCTACAGCCGTGGACTAACGTACTGTGTCTGCTGATAATATAGACTGGATGATAATGAGATGAAATCAATATATATGTATATATAATATCACTAGTACTGCAGCCGGACAGGTATATATTATATATTTATTATGTAATGACTGATGACGGACCTGCTGGACACTGTCAGCTCAGCAGCACCGCAGACTGCTACAGTAAGCTACAATAGTAGTATGTATAAAGAAGAAAGGAAAAAAAAACAACCACGGGTAGGTGGTATACAATTATGGATGGACTGCCGAGTGCCGACACAGAGGTAGCTACAGCCGTGGACTAACGTACTGTGTCTGCTGATAATATAGACTGGATGATAATGAGATGAAATCAATATATATGTATATATAATATCACTAGTACTGCAGCCGAACAGGTATATATTATATATTTATTATGTAATGACTGATGACGGACCTGCTGGACACTGTCAGCTCAGCAGCACCGCAGACTGCTACAGTAAGCTACTATAGTAGTATGTATAAAGAAGAAAGAAAAAAAAAACAACCACGGGTAGGTGGTATACAATTATGGATGGACTGCCGAGTGCCGACACAGAGGTAGCTACAGCCGTGGACTAACGTACTGTGTCTGCTGATAATATAGACTGGATGATAATGAGATGAAATCAATATATATGTATATATAATATCACTAGTACTGCAGCCGGACAGGTATATATTATATATTTATTATGTAATGACTGATGACGGACCTGCTGGACACTGTCAGCTCAGCAGCACCGCAGACTGCTACAGTAAGCTACTATAGTAGTATGTATAAAGAAGAAAGAAAAAAAAAAAACCACGGGTAGGTGGTATACAATTATGGATGGACTGCCGAGTGCCGACACACAGGTAGCTACAGCCGTGGACTAACGTACTGTGTCTGCTGATAATATAGACTGGATGATAATGAGATGAAATCAATATATATGTATATATAATATCACTAGTACTGCAGCCGGACAGGTATATATTATATATTTATTATGTAATGACTGATGACGGACCTGCTGGACACTGTCAGCTCAGCAGCACCGCAGACTGCTACAGTAAGCTACTATAGTAGTATGTATAAAGAAGAAAGGAAAAAAAAACAACCACGGGTAGGTGGTATACAATTATGGATGGACTGCCGAGTGCCGACACAGAGGTAGCTACAGCCGTGGACTAACGTACTGTGTCTGCTGATAATATAGACTGGATGATAATGAGATGAAATCAATATATATGTATATATAATATCACTAGTACTGCAGCCGGACAGGTATATATTATATATTTATTATGTAATGACTGATGACGGACCTGCTGGACACTGTCAGCTCAGCAGCACCGCAGACTGCTACAGTAAGCTACTATAGTAGTATGTATAAAGAAGAAAGAAAAAAAAAACAACCACGGGTAGGTGGTATACAATTATGGATGGACTGCCGAGTGCCGACACAGAGGCAGCTACAGCCGTGGACTAACGTACTGTGTCTGCTGATAATATAGACTGGATGATAATGAGATGAAATCAATATATATGTATATAATATCACTAGTACTGCAGCCGGACAGGTATATATTATATATTTATTATGTAATGACTGATGACGGACCTGCGGGACACTGTCAGGTCAGCAGCACCGCAGACTGCTACAGTAAGCTACTATAGTAGTATGTATAAAGAAGAAAGAAAAAAAAAAAAAACACGGGTAGGTGCTAGGTGGTATACAATATTATATATATATATTATATACAATTATATATATATATATATATAATATATATTAAACTCATAAACTGGTGGTGATTATTAAACTGGTGGTCAGGTCACTGGTCAAACTATCAGCAACTTGCAAGTAGTACTCCTGAGTCCTAAGCAGACAATCACAATATATATTATACTGGTGGTCACAGTGTGGTCACAAACAATGGCAGTGTGGCTGGCACTCTGGCAGCAAAAGTGTGCACTGTACGTTATATGTACTCCTGAGTCCTGAGTCCGGCTCTCAGACTCTAACTGCTCCCCACTGTCAGTGTCTCCCCCACAAGTCAGATAATACAGTCACACTATCTCTCTCTATCACTTCAGCAAGTACTAGTAGTAGTAGTAGTACTCCTCCTAATGCTCCCCAAATTACTACTGTGTCTCTCTCTGTCTCACTCTCTTCTCGAATCTCTATAAACGGAGAGGACGCCAGCCACGTCCTCTCCCTATCAATCTCAATGCACGTGTGAAAATGGCGGCGACGCGCGGCTCCTTATATAGAATCCGAGTCTCGCGATAGAATCCGAGCCTCGCGAGAATCCGACAGCGGGATGATGACGTTCGGGCGCGCTCGGGTTAACCGAGCAAGGCGGGAAGATCCGAGTCGCTCTGCCCCGTGTAAAAAAAACTGAAGTTCGGGCGGGTTCGGATTCCGAGGAACCGAACCCGCTCATCTCTACTGTCAATCACACTCCGATCACTTCAACGATGGAAATTCTTCGTTCTGCCGTGAGTAAATCTACTAAGTTTTGTGCTAAAATACTTAGCGCATGCGCACTGCGTACCATGCGCATTTTCGCCTTAATCGCTCCGTTGCGAAAATCGGGAATCATGCATAGGAATCACCCCCTATGCGTGTTGTGGACAATTACCTATGTCGCCGGTATTCTGGTTGCGGCGTTGTACCCCCGTCGGCATTCCGTTGGCGGTATTGTGACCTCTGGGATCCCGACGGTCGGTATGTTAAACGCATACCTCTCAAGACACCCCATCGGATCACAGTGCATGACCATCAGACATTTGAGTAACCTTTAGGTTATTCAGATTTCCGTCTCAGGTCCACAGCAGAGGCCAGTAATCTGCTTCACCAGACGAAGACACTGACCTCGGCAGTCCTACCATCAGGTTAGCGTACAAATCTGTATTAGGCCATCATTTAAAAATTTTTTTTATAAATTATTAAATGGCCACCTCGAGATCTTAAAACTTATGAAAACTTGTGGAACTTAAGATGGTCACCTTCAAGGTCTTTTGGGAAAAATAAACATATACCAAGTGAAGAAAGATGCGTAAATAGGCCTTCATGTGTTATATCCGGGTTATGAATCTGCGGAGGAGTCTTGATGACATCATCTGACCAATAAGTTTAAATATTAGATCTGAGAGGGAGAAGAGAGAATTGAGAGGGATGTTCTAGATCACAGGTTCTCAAACTCAGTCCTCAGGACCCCACACAGTGCATGTTTTGCAGGTAACCCAGCAGGTGCACAGGTGTATTAATTAGTCACGGACACATTTTACAAGGTTCGCAGGTGGGGCTAATTATTTCACTTGTGATCCTGTGAGGAGACCTGCAAAACATGCACTGTGTGGGGTTCTGAGGACCAAGTTTGAGAACCTGTGTTCTAGATAATATACTACAGAGACACGTAACTATAAATTATTTTTTTCTTTGTATTATTTTGTACTGTAATTGTTCTGTTACTGAATTATCTCTAAAAAGTCAAAATCAGTAATAAGTAATATATATTTTTATTACTTAAATTTTGACTGGGTATATAATTATTTAGTTCCAATGTATCCTTTTGCTGTTCATTTTATTGAGACTGTTACAACCTTGTTAATAATCGAAGCAATTCTTGAGTGTATGCGATGTGGACTGGCCTTTAGAGGGTCTGTGTGTAGTGCGCCACCTTCACGGAGCGTGATATTGGTCAGATTTCAAGCTCAGGTATCACTTTAGTTAACTAAAGTTAAAATGGAAGCTGATCAGTCAAATTTGTAATACCCCTCAGGTGCTGAAATGCAGGGGTTTTTCTAAACTAGAAAGATACACATAACAGATTTTTTTCCAGCACACCAAGAGGCAGTAGCAATAAGATTTGAAAATCCACATGGTAGAAGATAATTCAGAGATCTTAGTTACATATATTTTCAAAGATACGGTAAGCTTCAAGGCCAAACGTGAAGACTTCTCTGAATTCTGGAGGCCCCTTCACTGTATGATAACAGTACCCACTCAGTAACCACAGTGGGTACTGTTATCATGCAGTGTAGGGACCTCCAGTATTCATAGAAGCCTTGACGTTTGGCCTGGAGGTGTAATGTATCTTTGCAAATATATGTAACTAAGATCTCTGAATTATCTATTACCATGTGGTTTTTAAAATCTTATTGCCAATGCCTCTTGGTGTGCTGGAAAAAGAAAATCTGTTTTGTTTTTCTCTTCGGTCAATGCCTGAAGGAGAAATAGATAAATCCCAAATGCCTTTACTTTAAAGTAAGAAAAACTCTGACCTTAGATAGTACAGTGTGATACAGGTATGAATGAATAAGGTGATTAGCAGGAGGTAACAGAAGGGGAGGCTTGACTTTTAATGCACATCTCTGCATTATTCTATCCCCATCAATTGAAAACAAAAATTAGTTATAAATGGCAACCTTCTGTATATATATTAGACCGACTTTACCAGAGGTCCTATGTTTTAATCTTTCTCCACTACTCAATACCATCTTGCCCACTTTTCTATGTTAGAATGTGTTACTTAAGATTTGTTTTCTTCCAGTTTACTGTACTTGGTTATTATATTTGTTTCCAAATTTTAATTTTATGGCTCCACCATTCATCATGGGGTCCACAGCAGCACAGAGTATATCAGGAGATGAGTGATGTGTCAGTGAGGACGGGGTTGCATGTGACAGGGACAGTGACATGATGAGAGGAGGGGAAGGGAGGCAGCAGGAAGCCCCAGACTGAGAGTTATATAGTGGGAGGAGCAGGGTCCCCAGCAGCACAGAGTATATCAGGAGATGAGTGATGTGTCAGTGATGACAGGGCTGCATGTGACAGGGGCAGTGACATGATGTGAGGAGGGGAATGGAGGCAGCAGGAAGCCACAGACTGAGAGTTATATAGTGGGAGGAGCAGGGTCCCCTGAAGCACAGAGTATATCAGGAGATGCATGATGTGTCAGTGAGGACAGGGCTGCATGTGACAGGGGCAGTGACAAGATGTGAGGAGGGGAATGGAGGCAGCAGGATGCCACAGACTGAGAGTTATATAGTGGGAGGAGCAGGGTCCCCAGCAGCACAGAGTATATCAGGAGATGAGTGATGTGTCAGTGAGGACAGGGCTGCATGTGACAGGGGCAGTGACATGATGTGAGGAGGGGAATGGAGGCAGCAGGAAGCCACAGACTGAGAGTTATATAGTGGGAGGCAGGGACGTGCAGTCAGGGGAGGCAGGGGAGGCAGTGCCTCCCCTGTCATAATGATTAAAATAATAAAAAGAAGATATTTATAACAGAGTCTGTTATAAATATCTTTTTTCATTATTTTAATAATTCCCCCCCCTGTGGCTGCTTGCGAAGGTCGGAGGCAGCGGGAGAGGTGCCTCCCGCTGCTAACATTAAAACTCCGGGCAGCGGGGGGCGGGCAGGGGGTGGGGCGCAGCAATGGGCTGTGAAAGCCCATTGAAAATGAATGGGGAAGCGGCACCTATACTGGTGCCGCAATGACAGGGGCGTGCGATGAATGCACGCCCCTGTCAGTGCCCCAGATGTGATTGGCCCAGCGGATCCAGTGCTGGATCCGCTGTCCAATCACCCCCTTCCCGGCTGCAGCAGGCGCCGTGGCCTGTGTGGGCGCCCGCTGCAGCCAGCGCCGCTACTATGGGAGAGACGTCATGAGTCATGACGTCTCTCCCATAGTACAGCAGAGACGAGCCGGCGGACGGAAACGGAGGACGGCGCTGCAGGAGCGGTAAGTATGTATGTGTGTGTGTTTTTTTTTTTTAAATGTGTTTGTGTTTGGGGGCAGCAACAGGGGCACCGCAATTGGGGGGAACAGCAACAGGGGCACCGCAACTGGGGGGCACAGCAACAGGGGCACCGCAACTGGGGGGCACAGCAACAGGGGCACCACAACTGGGGGGCACAGCAACAGGGGTACCGCAACTGGGGGGCACGCAACAGGGGCACCACAACTGGGGGGCACAGCAAAACCGCAACTGGGGGGCACAGCAACAGGGGCACCACAACTGGGGGGCACAGCAACAGGGGCACCGCAATTGGGGGGAAGAGCAACAGGGGCACCGCAACTGGGGGGCACAGCAACAGGGGCACCGCAACTGGGGGGCACAGCAACAGGGGCACCACAACTGGGGGGCACAGCAAAACCGCAACTGGGGGGCACAGCAACAGGGGCACCACAACTGGGGGGCACAGCAAAACCGCAACTGGGGGGCACAGCAACAGGGGCACCACAACTGGGGGGCACAGCAACAGGGGCACCGCAATTGGGGGGAACAGCAACAGGGGCACCGCAACTGGGGGGCACAGCAACAGGGGCACTGCAACTGGGGGGCACAGCAACAGGGCACCACAACTGGGGGGCACAGCAAAACCGCAACTGGGGGGCACAGCAACAGGGGCACCACAACTGGGGGGCACAGCAACAGGGGCACCGCAACTGGGGGGCACAGCAAAACCGCAACTGGGGGGCACAGCAACAGGGGCACCGTAACTGGGGGGCACAGCAACAGGGGCACAGCAACTGGGGGGCACAACAACAAGGGGCACAGCAACAGGGTCACAGCAACAGGGGCACAACAACTGGGGGGCACAACAACAAGGGGCACAGCAACTGGGGGGCACAGCAACAAGGGGCACAACAACAAGGGCACAGCAACTGGGGGGCACAACAACAAGGGGCACAACTACAATGGGCACAACTACAAGGGGCACAGCAACTGGGGGCACAACTACAAGGGGCACAGCAACTGGGGGGCGCAACTACAAGGGGCACAGCAACTGGGGGGCTCAACTACAAGGGGCACAGCAACTGGGGGGCTCAACTACAAGGGGCACAGCAACTGGGGGGGCACAACTACAAGGGGCACAGCAACTGGGGGCACAATTACAGGGGTCACAACTACTAGGGGCACAGCGACTGGGGGCACAGCTATTGGGGGCAAAGCTACAAGGGGCACAGCGACTGGGGTCACAACTACTGGGGGCACAGCTACAGGGGCCACAGCGACTGGGGCAAAGCTACAAGGGGCACTGCTACAAGGGGCACAGCTACAACGGGCACTGCTACAGGGGTCACAACTACTGGGGGCACAGCCACAAGGGGCAAAGCTACAGGGGGCACAGCTACAAGGGGCACAGCAACTGGGGGCATAACAACAGGGGTCACAACTACTCGGGGCACTGCTACTGGGGGCACTGCTACAGGGGGCAAAGCTACTAGGGGTACAGCTACTAGGCTCACAACTATTGGGGGAGCCTGCTCCATCCTCCCAGCTAGCAGCAGCACTCTCCCCTGTCTGTGCTAACGTCCTCCCACGTCAGCGAGTGCATAATATTCATTAATTTCTCTCTCTCCTCCTGTGGATTACTTTGTTTGTAAGTATAATTTTCATTTTTACAGGTACCGGCCCTATTGGATTCTACTGGACAAGTGGATGTGACCGGCGTGGGATGTAGGTAAGTAATCTCTCTCTCATTTTTACAGGAACCACCTATTGGATTCTACATGGACAAGTGGACGTGACCGGCGTGGGATGTAGGTAAGTATGTGTGAGTGTGTAAGTGTGTTTTAATAAATTTTTACTTTCACGGTGTGTGTGTTGTGTTTTTATTTGGGTATTTTTGTTGTTGTTGTAGAACTACAGGTACCAGCGGGCCCGTTATTTCCCCGAATGCTGGCACTTGAGGTTCTCCAAGTACCAGCAAGCGGGGGAGGCTTGCTGGGCCTTGTAGTTCCACAACAAAAAAACAATATTCTTTTTCATACACACATATGGCTATCAGCCCGGCACCCACCGCCCAGGGGTGCTGGGGACAGCCTCGGGCTTCACCCCTGGCCCTTGGGTGCCTGGAGGGGGGGGGGGGGACCTCTTGATTTAAGGGGTCCCCACTCCTCCAGGGAACCCCGGCCAGAGGTGACTAGTTGGGGGGGTAATGCCACGGCCGCAGGGACCTACATAAATGTATCCCCCGGCTGTGGCATTATGTCCCTGGCTAGTGGAGCCCGGTGCTGGTTTTAAAAATACGGGGGACCCCTACATCTTTTGTCCCCCGTATTATTGGAACCAGGCCCGGTCTAAGAGCCCGGTGCTGGTTGTCTAAATACGGGGAACCCCTGTCCAATTTTTTCCCAGTTTTTAAACAACCAGGACCGGCTCAAAGAGCCCGAGGCTGGTTACACTTAGGAGGGGGGACCTCACGCATTTTTTTTATTTTATTTTTTAACCCATTCAGACCCTTCTCCATTGAGTTAATGGAAGCCCTGGACAACAAAATTGCATTCATGTCCTCCTCCCACTCCCTTCCCAAACACTAATTTTTTTTTTTTTTTCTATAAAAATGTACAATATATCACAAGTATGATGAGCAGGCAGGCAGCGGGCATTGGCGGCATCGGGCTGAGGTGCAAATTAGTGGCGGAGGGCTGGGTCAGTTGATGGTGGGCGAGTTTGTAAGCCATTGGCGGTGGCAGCAGGCATCGGCTCAGTGGCAGTAGCGGGCATTGGCTTGGTGGCGGTAGTGGTCATCGGCAGGATTCGGCGGACATTATGGCTGTAGTGCCTCACCAGCCACTGACCTCACCGCACGCCACTGGTGGGAGGAGCAGGGTCCCCCAGCAGCACAGAGTATATCAGGAGATGAGTGATGTGTGAGTGTGGACATGGCTGCATGTGACAGGGGCAGTGACATGATGTGAGGAGGGGAATGGAGGCCGCAGGAAGCCACAGACTGAGAGTTATATAGTGGGAGGAGCAGGGTCCCCAGCAGCACAGAGTATATCAGGAAGTGAGTGATGTGTCAGTGAGGACAGGGCTGCATGTGACAGGGGCAGTGACATGATGTGAGGAGGGGAATGGAGGCAGCAGGAAGCCACAGACTGAGAGTTATATAGTGGGAGGAGCAGGGTCCCCAGCAGCACAGAGTATATCAGGAAGTGAGTGATGTGTCAGTGAGGACAGGGCTGCATGTGACAGGGGCAGTGACATGATGTGAGGAGGGGAATGGAGGCAGCAGGAAGCCACAGACTGAGAGTTATATAGTGGGAGGAGCAGGGTCCCCAGCAGCACAGAGTGTATCAGGAGATGAGTGATGTGTTAGTGAGGACAGGGCTGCATGTGACAGGGGCAGTGACATGATGTGAGGAGGGGAATGGGGGCAGCAGGAAGTCACAGACTGAGAGTTATATAGTGGGAGGAGCAGGGTCCCCAGCAGCACAGAGTATATCAGGAGATGAGTGATGTGTCAGTGAGGACAGGGCTGCATGTGACAGGGGCAGTGACATGATGTGAGGAGGGGAATGGATGCAGCAGGAAGCCACAGACTGAGAGTTATATAGTGGGAGGAGCAGTGTCCCCAGCAGCACAGAGTATATCAGGAGATGAGTGATATGTCAGTGAGGACAGGGTTGCATGTGACAGGGGCAGTGACATGATGTGAGGAGGGGAATGGATGCAGCAGGAAGCCACAGACTGAGAATTATATATTGGGAGGAGCAGGGTCCCCAGCAGCACAGAGTATATCAGGAGATGAGCTTAGGTTTACGCTGTGGAAGGAGGGTTAGGCTGCGAGCAGTGCGGTTAGGCTTAGGCTGCAGGAAGGGAAGGTTAGGTTTAGGCACCATCTGGGAGGGTTAGGGTTAGGCTGTGGGAGTGAGGGTCAGGTTTAGGCTGTCTGAAGGGAGAGTTAGCATTAGGGGGCACGGTTAACATACTTACCCGAACTTGTTGGGATTCTAATCAACGGAATGACACGATCTGTATTTTGGATATATGTGCAGAAACAGCCATGTGTTGGGTCTGCTCAGGTATCCTTTATCCAGCTTTATCTTGTATGCAGGGGTGTGATATGGGATACCGGTGTTCGGGGTGCTGGTGGTCAGAAGAACGACACCGGTAGCCCGATGCTCAGCATCCCAATAGGTGTCAGGTAAGTATTCTTACTCTCCACCCCTACCCCCCAAACCCCAACCCTCCTTTCCCGCAGCCTAACCCTAACCCTCCCAGCTTGTGCCTAAACCTAACCCCCCCTCCTCCCCCCCGACAGCCTAACCATAACCCTACCCAGGGGTGCCTAAACCTAACCCCCCCCCCCGACAGCCTAACCATAACCCTTCCCAGGGGTGCCTAAACATAACCCCCCCCCCCCCGACAGCCTGACCATAACCCTTCCCAGGGGTGCCTAAACCTAACCCCCCCCCCCACCCGACAGCCTAAACATAACCCTTCCCAGGGGTGCCTAAACCTAACCCCCCCCCCACCCCGACAGCCTAAACATAACCCTTCCCAGGGGTGCCTAAACATAACCCCCACCCCCAACAGCCTAACCATGACCCTTCCCAGGGGTGCCTAAACATAACCCCCACCCCCGACAGCCTAACCATAACCCTTCCCAGGGGTGCCTAAACATAACCCCCACCCCCGACAGCCTAACCATAACCCTTCCCAGGGGTGCCTAAACATAACCCCCACCCCCGACAGCCTGACCATAACCCTTCCCAGGGGTGCCTGAACCTTACCCCTTCCCTGCAGCCTAATCCTAACCCTACAAAATATGATATAAAGTATAGGGAGCGCTCTCTTGTGATACTTTATATCATATTTTGTAGTTTTATTATGAGTACCACAGAATACTAATATGGTAGCTGCTAAAATTTAAAGGAGACCAACAAGATTCACATTCATCTGTTTTGTAAACAGAGCGCCTGATTTTACAATTATAAAATTGTATAATTGTTATTTGCTAATCCTAACCCTACCTTCCCCCACAGCCTAAATCTCAGCACCCAGCTCCCCCATGGCCAAAACCTAGGAGTTCCCTGCACACTGTACTTACGTCCGGTGCTGGCATTCCGGCCTTGTGCGAGGGATCCGGGGCTGGGAATTTGAACACACCCCGTATACAGTTACTGATCTGGTATGGTAACCCAATATCACATCATGCAATTTCCTCGCTATGGCTCACCATTATCATATGACTGATTTTGATATCATTATCTGCAACGTAAATATAACTGAGCCCAATCCACACGACCATTCCGGTCTGTGCGTCCCTGCTGCAGGCACCACACGCCGTGCGCCAGTTACAGCTACTTTGGATTCTAAAGTAATAGTCGCAGACTTAATAAACCTGTCTCGGAGACTAATGAATTATTTAAAGACTGCATACGGAAAATGGAACCTATGCATTGCAAGCAGGTAAATCTATTTTAAGTCATCATTCTGCAGCCTTTATCAATCCTGCCAGCTCTTAATTCATATATTGGTATTTTGTTTCTCCAAAGTGAATGAATTCAAAATAAAAAGAATTGTCATTTAATTTAGCTGGATCCTCTACTCTGGATACATTTTTATTGATCAAAGCTTTCTACAACTGTATTAGGCTACAAAGGGCTTTAAAGTGAATTTATTTTGCAATAAAAATCTATAAACCCTTGGAGACATTTAAAGAGCGCATGAATACAGACGTTAGTTGGCGGCGGCCTTCTCAGCCTTGGGTCAGTCCAGCCTTTGTTCCACGTGTCGCTGCTAAGATCTGCCAAACAGCGTTACTTCGTGCGGTTTTAGCTGCAAGCCCACACTAATAACATTTTCATTATTGTTTTAAAGTAACTTTTTTTGAGTACCCAAGGGATCAGATTACCGGGAAGAGGGAATTTATTGGCACAGGGATGAAACAGACAACGGACTTAAAAAAAATTGTGCGTAACATTGGAATCAAATTGCATTATATTGACATTAAACTTAAAGGGAAACTCCAAAGTGTAATATCTATATGACATAGTGTACAATACCGTACAGTGGACAACATAAAGTCCTGTGCTTGTGATTACCCAGTATAATCATTTTTAATGGTTTTATTATCTCTCAGTGCAGCCTGGAGAGTGGATCTGATGACCATCAGCCAATGAACACACCAGGACTTCCAGATGTACAGACCGGTGAAGAGAAGGCACATATGACATGATGTCTTTATTGGCAGTATTTCACTATTTAATCACCTCTAAATACATTATTGTTCATTGGGAGGGTACTGCACTGTGTCATGTCATTTTTACATTAGAATAAGGATTCCCCACCTCCCCAACTTTTCACTTTTAACTTACCTTGAATTTCTAATTGAATAGCAAAAAGTCACAGTTGAGGGGTTTTATCCCACATTATACACTCGCAGCTAGCGGAATCTCCCACAAAGTGATTGAGACCATTGTATCACAAAGAATAAGATATGTGACCCTGGTGAAATGATGAGAGTTGGTGATAGTGGTGAGAGCTGTGACCATGGTTAAATAGTGAGAGCTGGTAATAATGGTGAGATCTGTGACCCTGGTGAACTAATGAGAGTTGGTGAAAGTGGTGAAAGCTGTGACTGGTGAACTGGTGAGAGCTGGTGATAGTGGTGAGATCTGTGACTCTGGTGAACTAATGAGAGTTGGTGATAGCTGTGACTGGTGAACTGGTGAGAGCTGGTAATAGTGGTGAGATCTGTGACCATGGTTAAATAGTGAGAGCTGGTAATAATGGTGAGATCTGTGACCCTGGTGAACTAATGAGAGTTGGTGATAGCTGTGACTGGTGAACTGGTGAGAGCTGGTGATAGTGGTGAGATCTGTGACTCTGGTGAACTGATGAGAGTTGGTGACATTGGTGAGAGCTGTGACCCTGGTGAACTGGTGAGAGCTGGTGCTAATGGTGAAAGCTGTTACCCATGTGAACTGATGAGAGTTGGTTATATTGGTAAGAGCCGTGACCCTGGTGAACTGGTGAGAGCTGGTGATAGTGGTGAGAGCTGTGACCCTGGTGAACTGATGAGAGTTGGTGAAAGTGGTGAAAGCTGTGACCCTGAACTGGTGAGAGCTGGTGATAGTGGTGAGAGCTGTGACTGTGGTGAACTGATGAGAGTTGGTGACATTGGTGAGAGCTGTGACCCTGGCGAACTGGTGAGAGCTGTGACCCTGGTGAACTTATCAGAGTTGGTGATAGTGGTGAAAGCTGTGACTCTGATGAACTGGTGAGAGCTGGTGATAGTGGTGAGATCTGGGACTCTAAAGACCTGGTGAGAGCTGGTGATAGTGATGAAAGCTGTGACTCTGGTGAACTGGTGAGAGCTGGTGATAGTTATAAAAGCTGTAACTCTGGTGAGAGCTGGTGATAGTGGTGAGAGCAGTGAATCTGGTGAACTTTTGAGAGTTGGTGATAGTGGTGAGAGCTGTGACTCTGGTGAACTGGTGAGAGCTTGTGATAGTGGTCTGAGCTGTAATCCGGTAAACTGATAGGAGTTGGTGATAGTGGTGAAAGCTGTGACTCTGATGAACTGATGAGAGCTGGTGATAGTGGTGAGAGCTGTGGCCCTGGGTAACTGGTGGGAGCTGGTCATAGTGGTGAGAGCAGTGACACTGAACTGATAAGAGTTGGTGATAGTGGTGAAAGCTGTGACCCTGGTGAACTGGTGAGAGCTGGTGATAGTGGTGAGAGCTGTGACTCTGATGAACTGGTGAGAGCTGGTGATAGTAATGAAAGCTGTGACTCTGGTGAACGGACGTTGCTCTATGTGGCATCTGCTGGCCAGGGTACCCACGACGGGGGCCGTGCGCGCGGCGGGCGGTGCAGTTTCCGGAGCTTGGCTTTGTTTTGGCGGGGATACATGGGGGCATGTGCGGCCCCCTATTCCACGCGCCCCCCCTTTTATATAAATCACTGTTTGCGTGGCTCCCCCTTTTGGGGTGGTGCCCGGGTAGGTCCCGGGTTGGGGCGTTCCGGATCGGTGGTTTGGTTGCCGGGGTCAAGTCATCTTTGTACTCCGGCTTGCCTTTCAGTGATGTTTTATTGCGGTGCGACCGGGCGCTGTGCGGCCTTGCCCGTTCTGCAGCGGATTGGGTTGGCCTGGGTCTTTGGTTGCCCCTCAGAGCACGGGCGGAGACGGCTGGTGGCCCATTGCACTTGGCGGTGGAATGTGTCCGTTGCGACCATTAGGGGATGGCCATTTTCTTTTGTGTTCCCTCCTGGGTCCTCTTCTCTAGTTTGGTTCTCTGCTGCGTCTACGGCTCTGGTGGTTGCCGGGGGTTTTTGCAGTTGGGGGTCCAGGGTTCTCATTCCTTGCGATTTGGGGCGGCATCGAGGAGCTTCGTGTCTTTGTCGGTATGAGGCTGCGGGACACTGCCATCTGGTCGCCTGGGGTCTGTCGGCCCCGGACCACCTCCTCATCTTGGTTAAAAAGACCACCAGGGTTGGGAATCGGACCTCTCACCAATACAACTGTTTTAAGCATGCTGCAGAGGCGGGTTCTTCAGTGGCAACTTTTTTTAATTTATTTTTTGGGTGCTGGGCTGCTGGGGATATGCGTGATATACAGCCTCTTTGCGTTTGGGTAAGGTTTTCGGGCTATGATACCCATTTCCTTGCGGATTGGGACTGTTGCGCATGCCGCGGCGGCGGGTTCTTCTGCGGGTTCTTCTGCGGCAGTGATTTAGGTGCGGGGCTGCTGGAAGTCTGTGTGATATGTAGCCTCTGTACATTTGGATAAGGTTTTCGGGCTATGATACCCATTCCTTGCGGATTGGGGCTGTTGCGCGTGCTGCGGTGGTAGGTTCTTTAGCGGCTGCGCTTCGGGTGCTGGGCCGCGGGGACGGTGCGTGGTATGGAGTTTTAGGGCTGGAGTACCCATTCCTTGCGGATTGGGGCAGATAGGCGTGCTGCAGTGGCTGGTTCTTCGGCGGCAGCGTTTTCCGGTGCTGGGCCGCTGGGGATTTGCGTTGTTTTAAGTTTAGGACTGGGGTACCTGTTCCTTGTGGATTGAGGCAGCTGTTCATGCTGCGGTGGCGGGTTTAGCGGTGGCAGCGATTCAGGCGCTGGGCATCTGCGTGGTATCCTACGTGTGTACGTTGGATACGGTTTTCGGGCTATGGTCCCCCTTTCCTTGCGGAGGGGGGCAGTTATGCATGCTGCAGTGGCATTTTCTTCAGCGGAAGCGATTCAGGTGCTGGGCCTCTGGGAGTGTGCGTTGTGTTACAGTTTGGCGGAAAGTCGCTACCAGCCAGCGGTCAAGAGTGGGCATAAGTGGTCATTGTGGGGCGCCCCTTTTTGGTAAGACGGCGAGTGTGTCCTCTCCCTGCGGGTGGACTACGGACGTTCCCGTGCGGTTTTCGTCCATTGCTCTGCTGGAGTTAAGGGGGTGAGTTCTGCACAATGCGGGTTATGCTTTTGGAGGTAGTGGGAAGTCCCATCCTAGGTTTTTCAGTATTCTGCTAGTTGACTGCTGCTGGTGGGTTGGTAGCACCGCTTTCTAACAGCATTTTGGGATGCGGCTTCTGGGCTCTGGTACCCATTCCTTGAGGATTGGGGCAGCTGCGCCACCTACGGGGGCTGCGATTCGGGTGCTGGGCCATTGGGAATCTGCGTTGTATAAGTTGTGTATGTTTGTAAGGTCTTAGTTGCGCCTGTTGCGCGAACCCAAAAACTATGTTTACCGGTCAGTTTTTGAACGGGTAGCATTCAGAAATTGAGGGTGTGAAGCAAATTATTTGAATTTTCCTCCGAGGGGGCCTAATTACAATTGGCTTATGAAAGGTCCACGGGAGGTTTTTGAGTTTTCTCCTTCACTTGGGTTTGTTTTTTGCTACTGTTTATCGTGTAAATGTTCTTGTCTGTTTTAGCACAGGTGTTAGGGATCTTTTTTTATTTTTTTTTCAGATGCTATCGACACGCGGGAGAGTGTGCCCGTTGGGTCATATTTGCAATTTTTTGGGCGGCTGTGCATCCTGTGGCAAGAGGAACGGCTGTGGTTTTGGTCACGGGGTTGTCCGTGCGTAAGGAGCTCGTGGCTTGCGTTGGGGTGATTGGTGAGGTTTTCTTTTCTACCGGGTTGGTAGGTGGTGTCGCCCGTTTAGGTGTCCTGCCCCTAGTCAGTACTGGGTTGGGTCATGTTTCGTGGGCTTCTACATCATATTTGTTATCTGGTCCCTTTTTTGTTGGAACTGGCTGTTCAGCGGCATTCTGCTGTCATGGGCCGGGGAGGTTTATGCTTCGTAGTTCTTATGGGGGTGCAGCGTGTTCTCTGCTGTCTGATCGGGCCCGGGAGAGAGTGGCTCTGCAGGTTTGTTTTGTGGCGTTCGGAGGGCGGCGTTCTTGTGCTGGTTCTCCGGGCCCGCAGTTTTTGCAATGTTAAGCATGTTAGTCTTTTCCCCGGGGAGGGGTCGGTGTTTCTTTCTTGATAGGACTTTTGAGTTTTGCTTTAGTTGGCGAGGTGGTTTTTCTGTTTTCTGGGGATGGCGGTCGTGGTTTGGTAAACCTCGTTGTGGCGGGAAAGTCGCTACCAGCCAGCGGTCATATAGGCCTAAGTGGTCATTGTGGGGCACCCTCTTTCGGAATGGACGGCGAGTGTGTCCTTACCCTGCGGTTGGACAATCGGACGCTCCCCTAGGGGAGCATCCATATTTGCCAGAGGAAAGAGTGGTGGGTCCTGCACAATGCGGGTTAGGCATGTAGGAGGTGGTTGTTGTGGTAGTCCCCTCCTCAGTTTCGGTGATATAATCAGATGACTGGAGCTGGCGTTTGGTAGCGCCTTTATCTTTGCCATCCTCCAACATAAAATCTAGTTTAAAGTTCCGGTCAGTCATCAATAAATACCGTCTGACCTTTTAAATCTAGCTATTGGTGTCAGTGTCTTTATTTATAGTGCTAAGCTAGCTTAAAGTTAAAGTGTAAGTGATCACAATAAAATGATGGGCGCCTTATTTAATACAGTAAATACTCATTACGCTGCATTATTTAATACAGTATATACGGTACAGATGCAAATAGTGCAGCATACAGTATATGATCCATCTACAGTACTTTATGAATATGTGAGCGTCCAAGTCCCGCAGACAAAACAACATAAAACCAGTAGTGTACACTGTCGCAAACGGACGTGTTAGAAGTTCACTATTGCCTCTTGAGATTAGGAATTTTGTACAGTATGTTAGCGTCCTAATCCCGTAGCCATTACAGCATAATCAAAACCAATGGATTTATTCATCTGTCTGCGGCGAAGTGGTGAAGTGTTCCGCTTCCTATACTCAGAGTCCCTGTTTCGATTCCTAAAGTACGAATGCATGTTAGTTTTTTCCAGACACTTTATTTTTTTTTATTCACATAAACCAGGGCAAAGCTGCATGAGCGGTTCTGCTGTAAAGGTTCTATGCACCGTACAGTACACATACAATTCTGTAGCAGGGCAGACTCAATAGAAATGGCTACCACCTATGACTCCTTGCCCCACAGAGGCCCTAGGCTATGGAGCAAGTAACAGTCCAAATTTTGCAGGCTATGGGGCAATGCTGAAGGAGCGTCACAATCCCCTAGCTAAAATACACAGGGGCGATAGGAATAAGCGAGGTCTATGCACATTACGGTACACCGGACTCGATCGCATAGCACACTGGCAAAATGGCCACTGCCCCTGAACCCCCACCACGTGGCAGGTAGCGCTCGGATGTGGACGAGAGATGGCATAAGTTTTGCAGGCTATGGGGCAATGCTGAAGGAGCGTCATAATCCCCTAGCCAAAATACACAGGGGCGATAGAGATAAGCGAGGTCTATGCACATTACGTTACACCGGGCTTGATCGCATAGCAAACTGTCAAAACACAAGTTTTACATAAAGCAGGGCAAAGCTGCAGGAGAGTTTCTACTGTCAAGGTTCTATGCACCGTACGGTACACATACAATTCTATAGCAGGGCAGACTCAATTGAAATGGCTACCGCCTGTGACTCCTAGCTCCATGGAGGCACTCGGCTATGGAGCAAGTAACAGCACAGATTTTGCAGGCTACGGGGCAATGCTGAAGGAGCGTCAGAATCCCTTAGCTAAAATACACAGGGGCGATAGGGATAAGCGAGGTCTATGCACATAACGATACACCGGACCCCATCGCATCGCAAAGTGACAAAATGTCCGAGGCACGTGAACCCCTGCCTTGTGGCAGCACTCAGCTATGGAGCGAGCAACGGCATAGGTTTTGCAGGCTACGTGGTAAATCTGAAGGAGCGTCAGAATACCCTAGCTAAAATACACAGGGGTGATAGGGATAAGCGAGGTCTATGCACATAATGATACACCGCAAAGTTCCCTATGGTTTTGATTATGCCTTTTCTTTGAACACGGTATTTTCCACTGCCTCGCCCTACCCCCATCCCACTTTCCCCTTCCCCCCTGGGAGCCTGCAAAGTACATGCAGTAGACAGGGAGGGAGTTCCGATCAGGTTACAAGACGTGCAACAGTATACTACTGTATGTAGGAAAATCCCCCGCCCACTCTGATTTATGTGAAACCTGTGTGCACCCTTCCATTGAATGTATAACAAAGAAAAATAATAATAATAAAGTGAATGTTAAAGGAACACATTAAAAAAAAAGGTTGGCACTTCCTTCCCATTGGTGTTGGTTTATGCCTTAGGGGACTCGGATGCTAATACTTGTATTTCAAAAGCACAGTATTTTCCACCGCCTCTCCCTACCCCCATCGCCCTTCACACCTGGGAGCCTGCAGAGGTCATGCAGTGGATAGGGAGGGAGTTCAGGTCAGGTACAATACACAAATGCCGACGATCTACAGTACTGTGTTGCTCAGTTAGTTGCGTCGGAATACACTAATTTATACTCATTACCGCTGTGTATTTGTATATAGCGGAATGTATCGTTGCTGCAGATTTACTCTGGTTTATGTGAAACCTGTGTGCACCCTTTGATTGAATGTATAACAAAGAATAAATAATAATAAAGTGAATGTCACGGGAACAGATAAAAAAAAAAAAGGTTGGCACTTTGGGACTCAAACCTGGGACTCTCAGCGTGGGAGGTGGGAGCCTTCATCGCTAGGTTGGTATGGAAGGGGAGACAATTAGCTACTGGAGGGTATCAACTCCAAGTTTCTGTGACCCCCACAAGGCTCATGGCAAGCGTCGGAACCCATGGTGGGTCTGAATTAACGGGCCCATTATAGTCTATGGGAAAATGGATCCACTTTGCATACTGATATCTCTGGTTCTGGGTGTCCCAGAGACTCAGGACTGGTACCATACAAAAGAGGAGACTCTTGGCTTTCGGGGCAGAATAACCACTAGTTTATGTGACACTGGAAAGGGAAAGGGGAAGCAACCGTGTATCGGGTCCCCTCCAGTTGTCCGCCTAGCTTGCACAGGATGCAGGGTTTCTGGCTAGATATGAAATACTGTACAGAAATGCTAAGCATGGTAATTTGACATCCTGGAACATAGGGAGCAGTTTTTATCTCTCTCCATTATACTTAGAAAAATTACACTTGCCACTGTACGTTACAAGCTCCCCTGTAAGTTCCTGGTGCCAAATTACCATCCTTAGTATCTCTGTATCTATGTTCTACTAGTGTACTAATTAGCACGAACAGCTTGTAACGTACAGTGGCAAGTTTAATCTTTCTAAGTATAATGGAGAGAGATAAAAGCTCCTCTGTAAGTTCCTAGAGGCCAAATCACCGTCCTTAGTATCTCTGTAAAGTATGTTCTACTAGTGTACTAATTAGCACTAACAGTTTGTAACGTACAGTGGCAAGTTTAATCTTTCTATGTATAATATAGAGAGAAAAAAGCTCCTCCCTAAGTTCCTGGTTCCCAAATCACTGTCCTTAGTATCTCTGTATAGTATTTTCTATTAGGGTACTAATTAGCATGAAAAGCTATTTAGTACCCTTATAGAACATACTGTACAGAGATACTAAGTACGGTGATTTGGCATCCAGGAACTTACTGAGGAGCTTTTATCACCCTCCATTATACATAGAAAGATTAAACTTGCCGCTGTACGTTACAAGCTGTTTGTGCTAATTAGTACACTAGTAGAACATACTGTACAGAGATACTAAGTACAGTGATGTGGCATCCACGAACTAAGGGAGGAGCTTTAATCTCTCTCCATTGTAATCTTTCTAAGTATAATGGAGAGAGATAAAAGCTCCTCCCTAAGTTCCTAGGTGCCAAATTACCATCCTTAGTATCTCTGTACTCTATGCTCTACTAGTGTACTAATTAGCACAAACAGCTTGTAATGTACAGTGGCAAGTTTAATCTTTCTATGTATAATGGAGAGATAAAAGCTCCTCTGTAAGTTCCTAGATGCCAAATCACCGTCCTTTGTATCTCTGTACTCTATGTTCTACTAGTGTACTAATTAGCACGAACAGCTTGTAATGTACAGTGGCAAGTTGAATCTTTCTATGTATAATGGAGAGAGATAAAAGCTCCTCCTTAAGTTCCTAGATGCCAAATCACCATACTTAGTATCTCTGTACAGTATGTTCTACTAGTGTACTAATTAGCACGAACAGCTTGTAACGTACAGTGGCAAGTTTAATCTTTCTATGTATAATATAGAGAGATAAAAGCTCCTCCCTAAGTTCCTGGTTCCCAAATCACCGTCCTTAGTATCTCTGTATAGTATTTTCTGTTAGGGTACTAATTAGCACGAACAGCTAATTAGTACCCTAATAGAAAATACTGTACAGAAATACTAAGGACGGTGATTTGTCAACCAGGAACTTACAGAGGAGCTTTTATCTCTCTCCATTATACTTAGAAAAATTACACTTGCCACTGTATGTTACAAGCTGTTCGTGCTAATTAGTACACTAGTAGAACATACTGTACAGAGATACTAAGTACAGTGATGTGGCATCCACGAACTTAGGGAGGAGCTTTAATCTCTCTCCATTGTAATCTTTCTAAGTATAATGGAGAGAGATAAAAGCTCCTCCCTAAGTTCCTAGGTGCCAAATTACCATCCTTAGTATCTCTGTACTCTATGTTCTACTAGTGTACTAATTAGCACGAACAGCTTGTTACGTACAGTGGCAAGTTTAATCTTTCTATGTATAATGGAGAGAGATAAAAGCTCCTCTGTAAGTTCCTAGATGCCAAATCACTGTCCTTAGTAACTCTGTACAGTATGTTCTACTAGTGTACTAATTAGCACGAACAGCTTTTAACTGGATGCCAAATCACTGTACTTAGTATCTCTGTACAGTATGTTCTATTAGGGTACTAATTAGCTGTTTGTGCTAATTAGTACCCTAATAGAAAATACTATAAAGAGATACTAAGGACAGTGATTTGGCAACCAGGAACTTAGGGAGGAGCTTTTATCTCTCTCCATTATACTTAGAAAGATTAAACTTGCCACTGTACGTTACAAGCTGTTCGTGCTATTATACTTAGAAAGATTACAATGGAGAGAGATAAAAGCTCCTCCCTAAATTCCTCGATGCCAAATCACTGTACTTAGTATCTCTGTACAGTATGTTCTACTAGTGTACTAATTAGCACGAACAGCTTGTAATGTACAGTGGCAAGTTTAATCTTTCTATGTATAATATAGAGAGATAAAAGCTCCTCCCTAGGTTCCTGGTTGCCAAATCACCGTCCTTAGTATCTCTGTATAGTATTTTCTACTAGGGTACTAATTAGTACGAACAGCTCATTAGCACCCTAATAGAACATACTGTACAGAGATACTAAGTACGGTGATTTGGCATCCAGGAACTTTACTGAGGAGCTTTTATCTCTCTCCATTATACATAGAAAGATTAAACTTGCCGCTGTACGTTACAAGCTGTTCGTGCAAATTAGTACCCTAATAGAACATACTGTACAGAGATACTAAGTACGGTGATTTGGCATCCAGTTAAAAGCTGTTCGTGCTAATTAGTACACTAGTAGAACATAGAGTACAGAGATACTAAGGACGGTGATTTGGCATCTAGGAACTTACAGAGGAGCTTTTATCTCTCTCCATTATACATAGATAGATTAAACTTGCCACTGTACGTTACAAGCAGTTTGTGCTAATTAGTACACAAGAAGAACATACTGGGGACTCGGACTCATACAGTACTTGCATTTCAAAAGCACTGTATTTTCCACCGCCTCCCGCTAGGCCATCGCCCTTCCCCCCTGGGAGCCTGCACAGGTCATGCAGTAGACAGGGAGTTATTCACATAAACCAGTGCAAAGCTGCAGGAGCGGTTGTACTGTTAAGGTTCTATGCACAATACGGTACATATACAATTCTGTAGCAGGGCAGACTCAATTGAAATTGTTACCGCCTGTGACTCCTTGCCCCATGGAGGCCCTCGGCTATGGAGCAACTAACAGCACAGATTTGGTAGGTCACGGGGCAATGCTGAAGGAGCGTCAGAATCCACTAGCTAAAATACACAGGGTCGATAAGGATATGCGAGGTCTATGCACTTAACGATACCCCAGACCCCATTGCATCACAAAGTGACAAAATGTCCAAGGCACATGAACATCCACCTTGTGTCAGCACTCAGCTATGGAGCGAGCAACGGCATAGGTTTTGCCGGCTACGGGGCAGTGCTGAAGGAGCATCGGAATCCCCTTGCTACCTGTAAAATACACAGGGGCGATAGGGTTAAGTGAGGTCTATGCACATAATGCTACAAGGAGGGGGTTCATGTGCCTCGGACATTTTGTCACTTTGTGATGCGATGGGGTCTGGTGTATCGTTATGTGCATAGACCTCGCTTATCCCTATCGACCCTGTGTATTTTAGCTAAGGGATTCTGACGCTCCTTCAGCATTGGCCCTTTCTTTGAACACAGTATTTTCCACTGCCTCGCCCTACCCCCATCCCACTTTCCCCTTCCCCCCTGGGAGCCTGCACAGTTCATGCAGTAGACAGGTAGGGAGTTCCGATCAGGTTACAAGACAAGATTTATGTGAAACCTGTGTGCACCCTTCCATTGAATGTATAACAAAGAAAACAAATGATAATGAAGTGAATGTCACGGAAACTCGGACACTCATACTGTACATGTATTTCAAAAGCACGGTGTTTATGCATTGTACATACTTCCTTTTACACAATTAGTTGCGTCTCCATACACAATCTTGCGTCTGCATACACAAGTGTTTTAACATGTTCGTTTGTGTCTGTATAAACTATTTATTTATATTGAGAACTCTCATGGTCTGACTATTGGTCACCATCTATTAACATTACAGTCGTCACTGACCATTTGCCAGAGCTGGAGATCAATCCGACGCTATACGATCGAAAGCACTGGATTAGTGGAGCATTAGCCACCCAGTGGTGGAGATGTGTAATGCATGCTGAGTATCTAGAATCGCCTCAATGCGCCTGCCTGTGATTAAACTCAGCAAGCTAAGCTATCGCCTTAGCGTGACTAAACGTCCATCTAGGCGGAGAATCGGTCAAGATAAAGGTGGCTACATCTGTACCTTCACCTGAGCTGGAAAAACAAATGTGTGATGTGTTCTTAGAGGGTAACCGGGTAGAGGCCTTGCTAGATTCAGGAAGTTTAGTTACCCTCGTAAAAAGCTGGGTTAGTGAACCCCTTAAAGGTCCAGCAAATACCTATTGGTGACTTGCATACATGGGGATACCCAACATTATGTCACTGCTGAAGTGAATATAGAAACTTGTTGTGGGTCAGCAATTGTTAAAGTAGGACTGGTCCCCACCTTGGTGCATGAGGCCATAATAGGGAGGGATTTTCCTCATTTTTGGAAACTGTGAGAATCACGTTTAGCAACAGATGTGAGAAGTAAAGAGCCAGTTGATAATACCGGTGATTTTATGGCTGTACGTGTGTCCTCGGAACTTTCTGACCCTTTCCTTTTTGCTAGTTTGGCTGGGGAAGTGACAGATGGGGAATCCAGTGAGGACCCTCTTGCCGGGAACAGAGACATAGTAGTTAGAACTGAAAGAGTGCCTGACCTGGAGGTAAAGAAGGATCTATTTGCATCTGAACAGTTAAAGGATCCTACCTTAGTAAAGGCTAGAGAGAATGTTAAGATTGTTAATGGGGAACCTGTGGTATCAGGTGACAGGGTTGCATATCCCCACATGGCCGTCTCTAATGAGCTCTTGTACCACATTGTCAAAAGGGGTGAGGATGTGGTGAAACAGCTGGTAGTTCCCCAGCCTTATAGGAGAACGGTACTAGATTTGGCTCATAGTCACGTTACCGCAGGACATTTAGGAGCAGAAAAAACCACTGAAAGAGTTTTACAAAGGTTCTTTTGGCCAGGGGTTTATAAAGAAGTGTCTGAATATTGTTCTTCCTGACCTGAATGCCAGTATCATGCCCCTAGACCCCATATCAGGAGCCCACTAGTTCCCATGCCTATTATAGAGGTCCCGTTTTACAGAATAGCCATGGATCTCTTGGGGCCCTTGTTAAAGTCCACTCGGGGCCATCAGTATATCCTGGTAATAATGGACTATGCCACTCGATATCCTAAGGGTGTCCCTTTACGCAATATCACAACCAAGGCGAAAGCTAGGGAGCTGGTGCAGGTTTTTAGTAGAGTGGGAATACCACAAGAAATTTTGACTGACCAAGGTACCCTATTTATGTCGAGGGTCATGAAAGAATTGTGCAAATTATTTAAGGTCACTCACCTCAGGAAGTCTGTCTACCATCCCCAAACTGATGGGCTGGTAGAAAGGTTTAATAAAACATTAAAAAGTATGTTAAAAAAGGTTGTTGATAGAGATGGGAAAAACTGGGATTGTTTGTTGCCCTACTTGTTAATGGCCATCAGAAAAGTTCCTCAGTCCTCTACAGGGTTTTCTCCATTTGATTTGTTGTACGGTAGACACCCCAGAGGGCTGTTGGACATTGCCAAATAGACATGGGAAGGACAGCCCACTCCTTATAAAAGCGTTATTGAACATGTAACACAAATGCAGGGTAGGATTGCAGCCGTGGTACCTATTGTCAGAGAGCACATGAAACAGGCCCAAAGTGCTCAACAGAGGGTATATAACCAGAATGCCAAGATACGGGAATTTGCTCCTGGAGATAGAAAGTTCTTGTTTTGGTACCCACTGTGGAAAGCAAGTTCCTAGCTAAATGGCAGGGTCCATTTGAGATTCAGGAAAAAGTGAATGAGGTTAACTACAAAGTATACCAACCGGGAAAGAGAAAACCCGGACAAATCTACCATGTTAACTTAATCAAACCCTGGAAAGATAGGTTATCTCTGTCAGCAGAGCCTTAACTTCTGTGTCTTCACCTCGGTTGCTTCCCGCAGTAAAGGTGTCAGAAACATTATCAGCTGATCAGAACAATCAGGTTAAAGAATTTCTCATCCAAAATAGGGAGATATTTTCAGAGCTGCCTGGCTAAATGGCCATAATACAACATGACATTGTCACAGAACCAGGGGTCAGGGTCAATTTAATGCCCTATAGGATTCCTGAAGCTGTTTCTAAAGAAGTTAAAAACATGTTAGAACTTGGAGTCATAGAGGAATTTAACAGTGAGTGGTCCAGTCCCAGCTCTCACTAGTTCATCAGAGTCACAGCTTTCACCACTATCACCAACTCTCATCAGTTCACCGGGTCACAGCTCTCACCAATGTCACCAACTCTCGTTAGTTCACCAGGGTCACTGCTATCACCACTATCTACAAATGTCATCAGTTCACCAGTCACAGCTGCCTCGCAATGGAGGAGGTTAAATATTTGAGCTTCATCATAGGTAGAGGTCTGACTAGGCCCCAATTGAATAAAATTGATGCTATTCAAAACTGGCCTCGTCCAGTGAATAAAAAACAGGTAAGGGCTTTTTTGGGAATAACTGGGTACTATAAACGATTTATTCCTAATTTTGCGACCACAGCAGTGCCGTTGTCAGACCTTACCAAAGGGATGCAGTCAAATATGGTAAAATGGAACCCTGATGCAGAAAAAGCATTCCAAGCGTTAAAAGTGGCTTTGTGTTCACAACCTGTATTGATAATACCAGATTTTTCAAAAGAATTTGTTGTACAAACGGATGCCTCAGAGGTAGGGATAGGGGCCGTGTTGTCCTAAACCAGAGATGGGGACGAACACCCTATAATTTATTTGAGTAGGAAACTCAATGAGCATGAAAAAAGGTATGCTATTGTGGAAAAGGAGGCTTTGGCCATTAAGTGGGCATTACATACCTTGAGTTATTACCTCTTGGGTAGACAATTCAGACTAATGACAGATCACGCCCCTTTAAAATGGATGTACGTAAATAGAGGTCAGAATGCTCGTGTAACTAGATGGTTTCTATCATTGCAAGATTTTAAGTTTACTGTCGAACATAGACCGGGTACACAATTGGCCAATGCAGATGCGTTGTCCCGCATCTTCTGTTTGGGGGCTACTAGTGTTCCGGCCCCTAGGTCGAAACAGGGGAGGGGGATATGTGACAAGAACACTGGAATAGTGTTTGAGGGCAGGTATGTTTGTCCCAGGTTCTTGTCTTACATATTTTAGGAAAAGGAAAACTTCCAGGAAAATGTTTTGTTTTGTTAGAACCTTTTCAGTTAGTTGGAAAAGCTGGATAAGGGCCCTGAGAGAGATGGCAAGTTCCAGACATTGGGCCCAGTTCGGGTCTTTGGCCTTACAGAGAGCTAATCAGGGCTTTCAGCTGTGCAAGAGTGTTTATAAGGTTGCTAGCCTGATCAGTGTGTGCAGACTGCCTGGGAAGACTGAAGAACATCTGTGAGAGAAACACGCTTCCTTATACAAGTGAGCCATACAGTTTTTACTGGAGAACTCTGTGTTTTTGTTTAGAGACAGTTAGGAACGTCTTGTGTTTAGTTAGTGCTGGACAGGCAAGGTATTTTCTTTTGATGTTTGTTTTATTTTCTGCTTAGTAAAACTGGTTGCGGCCAGTTGCACCACAAACTGGACTTGTATGATTTCTCAGCTGCTGCTCGCTGCCGTCTACCCCAGGAAATGGCACCCTGTTCCCCTACAGTGTTACAGTATTTATTGTGTAATGTTGTTGTAAGACTCTGTTATGTCAGGATGCATGCCTCACTGATGTGTATATTATGAACTGGTTGGAAGATTTATGTAGGATGACGCTGTGACTGAGCTTTACCGTTTAAGTCTAATTGCATAGAAACAACATGGGAAAAGTGTGTCACCATCAGAAGGTGCTGATTGCACCATTAGGTTACATATGCCTTTCTCTATCTGTGTGTATGCTGCGTGTGTCTGAAATGTGACCTTGCGTTAGACAGAAAATAAATAGTGATGATGCCAAATATCTCCTATATAATAGCCCAGATCTGTGAATCTGTGCCTGTGTGCATAATGCTGGGCGTGGCTAGGAGCTCTCATTGGGTTAGTGGTAGGTCTATCACACCCAGTCCACAGCTGATTGGGCAAGAAACGCCCCCCCCACACAGGTTACATCCAATGGGAGGCTCTGCCCTTTGGCTGCTGTGTGGTCCCAGAGCAGGATTAACAATGGGGCTAATGGAGCTGCAGCTCCAGGCCCACACCCCAAAATAGGCCCACTGCATCTGCAGCAACATACCCTCCAACAATTTACACATAAAAATCGCTACAAATTCGAAAAGGGGTGTGGCCATGGGTAAAGGGTGTGGCCACGCCCCTTTTCCTATACCGTCAATGTAAGTTTGGAGAGGCAAAAACCGGTACAGACCATAAAAAAAGGTACTGTACCTGCCAAAAAGGTCCAGATGGAGGGTATGCCACTGCATCTGCAGCAATTCTCTGTGCTGTAGATAGGGGGGGGATCCTTTTACTGCAGCGTCCTGTGTCCTGCTGCCAGTCCGACTGCCCCCTCCAGTATCAACAATCCCCACTCCCTAGCCGCGGTGCAGGTGGAACAAAATCTGCTGCGGCCACCGGCATAGATGTGTATGAAAGCGGCGCAGCGGAAGGCTTTCATAGCCCTCCCAGCACTGCATACTCTCTGAGCCCCGGAGCCTCCTCTGCGTGTGATGTCACAGATGTGACTCCCTGCTACAGCCACGCCCAGATCCCCAGAGGCCGTGACTCCACAATACAGCACCTCGGCTGCCGGTCTGGAAGCCCCGAGATGGCTAATGTAACAGATAGAGTGGGTGATATCGCGGAGGGTAATGTCTGGACGCTGAATCAATATAAAAGGTGACACTGCTGTGCAGTGGGTGTGCAGTGTCACTGCACAGCACTCTCCCCTTTTACATTGATTCAGCCAGTCAGTCAGTTCTGCCAGCCAGTCACTATTGTTAGCGCCAGTGTCCCAATGCACCGCATTACAGAGAAGTAGACGCACTAAATAAACTACAGCTCCCAGCAGCCCTACGCTAAGGGCTGCTAGGAGCTGTAGTTTATTGAGTGCATCTTCTTCCCTGTAATGCGGCGCGTTGGGACACTGGCACTAACAATAGTGACTGGCTGCTGTGCGAGTCTCCGGGAGAGTAACTGCCAAAGAGAGGACAGCAGCTTAGCTGCTTCCAGAAGGAGAAGCATTCCCCGACCCTCCCCCCACTCGCAGTACCTCTGGACCTCATCCGCTGCACCCGCACACCCCTCCACCACCAGCGATGGCTCCGGACCCCCACCCATAGCACCCGCCCCTCCCCCCACCCACTGCACTCCTGCAACCACTACTCCCCCACAAGCGGTGGCTCTGGTCCCCCTCCCCCACCCGCGGCACCCACACACCTGCCCCTCCCCCACCTGTGGCACCACCTCAACTGCTCCTTCTCCACCCGTGGTGGCTCTGGACCACCACCTACACCACCCCCGTACCTGCCCCTCCCCCACACATATAGATTTTGATCATTGAGGGAGGGGGAGAGGGGGGATTAAGGCTGCTGCTTGAATATTAAGTGGCATACTTACAGCTCTTTAATTGTTTGTGTGCTGCAGACTGCTGCCATAATGCTGAAGAGCCTATTTGCTTGCATTATGGCACAACCTTATGGCAACGGTAGAACTGCACCCATCATGTATAGTGGAACTCAGTGGGTAAGAGCGGAAACTTATGTTCAGGGCAGGCTCAAGGAGCGGCCACGCAGGGTGCCCAACTCCTAAGGGCAGCCATCAGCCATCCCATCAAACAAGTCAAATATGGTGGCAGTTTGTCAGCCAATCAGCTCGCGGACCGGTGGCTGCTCCTGACTGGCTGCAGGGCCGCGAGCTTTGTTTGGCTCATGAACCAGTGACTGACTTGATTTACTAAATGCCGAAGACCAGCCCCCCACAGCAGCGCCAAGAACAGCAGAGGTAAAGGCGGTGGTGGCGGCAGTGGTGAGCTACACTGCTGGGGCAGGGGGCATATGTGTATCTGGCGCTAGTGGCATGTGTGTATCTGGCACTGAGGGCATATGTGTATCTGGCATTGGGGGCATGTGTGTATCTGGCATTGGGGACATATGTGTATCTGGCACTGGGGGCATATTATGTGTATCTGGCACTGGGGGCATATTGTGTGTATCTAGCACTGGGGGCATATTATATGTATCTGGCACTGTGGGGGCATATAATGTGTATCTGGCACTGTGGGGGCATCCGTGTATCTGCACTATTGGGGGCATATGTGTATCTGTCACTGACGGGGCATATAATGTGTATCTGGCAATGTGGTGGCATCTGTGTATCTGGCACTACTGTGGCATATGTGTAGCTGGCCCTGTGGGGACTTATAATGTGTATCTGGCACTGTGGGGGCATATAATCTGTATCTGGCATGGTGGGGGCATATAGGCCCTCATTCCGAGTTGTTCGCTCACTAGCTACTTTTTGCAGAAATGCACACGCTAAGCCACCGCCTACTGGGAGTGAATCTTAGCTTTGCAGAATAGCGAACGAAAGATTAGCAGAATTGCAAATAGAAATTTCTTTGCAGTTTCTGAGTAGCTCGACACTTACTCTGCCACTGCGATCAGTTCAGTCCTTTTCGTTCCTGGTTTGACGTCACAAACACACCCAGCATTCGTCCAGACACTCCCCCGTTTCTCCAGCCACTCCCGTGTTTTTTCCCGAAACGCCTGCGTTTTTTCGCACACTCCCATAAAACGGCCAGTTTCCGCCCAGAAACACCCACTTCCTGTCAATCACACTCCGATATCACCAGAACGATGAAATAACCTCGTTACGGCATGAGTAAAATACCAAACTTTTGTGCATATTTACTTGGCGCAGCCGTACTGCGAACATTGCGCATGCGCAGTTTGTGACTAATCGCTCCGATGCGAAGAAAAATAACGAGCGAACAACTCGGAATGAGGGCCATAATGTGTATCTGGCACTGTGAGGACATATGTGTATCTGGCACTGCACTACTGGGGGCATACATGTATCTGAAACTGCACTACAGGGGGCATATGTGTATCTATCACTGCACTGCTGGGGCATAGGTGTATCTGGCACTATTGGGGGCATACAGTATGCGTATCTGGCACTGTGGAGACATATAATGTGTATATGGCACTATGGGGGCATATAATGTCTATCTGGCAATGTGGGGATATATGTGTGTCTGGCACTGCACTACTGGGGGCATACATGTATCTGGCACTGCACTACTGGGGGCATATGTGTATCTGTCACTGCACTACTGGGGCATAGGTGTATCTTGCACTATTGGGGGCATATGTGTATCTAGCACCGTGGGGACATATAATGTGTATCTGGCACTATTGGGGGCATGTAATGTGTATCTGGCACTGTGGGGACATATGTGTATCTGGCACTGCACTACTGGGGGCATACATGTTACTGGCACTGCACTACTGGGGGCATATGTGTATCTGTCACTGAACTGCTGGGGCATAGGTGTATCTGGCACTTTTGGGGGCATATGTGTATCTGGCACTGCACTATTGGGGGCATATATGTATCTGGCACTGCACTACTGGGGTCATCATGTGTATCTGGCACTATACTGGAACGTTTTGTGTATCTGACACTATACTGGGGACATTATGTGTAAGGAACACTACTGTGGGTGATATGTGTAAGGCTGCTAATTGTGTGTGTGTAGAGGGGGTGTGTGAAAATATATATATTTATTTATGGTTTTTATTATATAAAGTTGTGACTCCACGCCCACTTTCCCAGGAGCACGCACAACTTCGGTGCACGCATTGAGGGGTAGCGGGCGCTTCAAAATTTCTCTCTCAGGGTGCTAGTAGGACTGGAGCCAGTCCTGCTTATGTTGCACTTTGCTCAGGAACTTTCCAGAAGCCTACTAAAGTCCGCAAGCCTGCCTACAGTACAGATCTGACCTGCTCTGCTAGGGCTAAGATGTATTGCAGGTTCGGGATGCAAACCCATGAGGTTTCCGATGACCTGCATAAGGAAATATTCCAACTTCTTGGCTGTGAAGGGTAAGCACTCACATGCTACTCCTGGTAGGATTCGTTACTTGAGTGTACTTTGCTGGTGTACACATGGAGAGACCTCCAGTATCAGAGATGCCTTGCAGTGGCCTGGAGGCTTAGCCATACTGTATTTTTGCAAGTATACAGTATGTAACAGATCTCTGAATTTTCTATTACCATATAATGTTCAAGTCTTGTTACTGACACCCCTTGGTGTGCTGGGGAAACCCCCCATTTATTTCTTGTCCACGATGAGGAAAATGGAGCCTCCTGTGACCAAACTCTTGGCTTATTTTTTACTATACAGGCGATTCACCTTAACTCTGAAGCTTGAACTGAATCCACCACCCCAATTCCAGATCTCCATCTACTGACTCAGTGGGTGCTGCACGCGGTGGAACAGGGAAAACCTGGAAACTTACAAGAATGTGGGAAAGTTCCGCAAGTAAAAAAGACAAGAGCTGATTGGTTGGTAGTGGCTACGAAAGCTTCATCCAATAGACGTTAACAGTGAAACAATCCTGGATTAACTCAGTGGAGTCGCGGAACATATAATTAGCATGATGTATTAACCCTTGGAGAGTGATAAACTGGAGAGATAAAGTGCCAGTCAATCAGCTCCTAACTGCCGTGTTACAGGCTGTGAGGTCTATTCATGAAGCAGTGAAAAGTTTGGAGAAGTGAGCCTGTGGAGAAGTTGCCCATGGCAACCGACCAGCTGCTCCTTACAATTGTATAGTATGCAAATTATAAATGTTACGTCAATGCTGATTGGTTGCCATGGGCAACTTCTCCACTGGCTCAATTCTCCGCACTTTTCACTGCTTCATAGTTAAAGTACCAGCCAATCGGCTTCCAACTGTCATACCACATGCTGTGTTTGAAAAATTGTACTATAAAAAGTGATATAACTAATATTAAGGGAGCGCTAATTAAAATAAAATAAATATCATTTATTAATAGACTCAAAATATAACAATTACAAGGCACTACAAGGAACAGCATGCCTTCCAAATGCTGCTCCCATTCAATGGGAGATCCTGGGGGTGGCTCCTGGGTAAGTTAGCTCTCTGTCTGGAAGTGTTTTAGTAATAGCCTTTATCATGAGGCCTACTGTGACAAATTACATGGCCCTATGTGGGCACTGCTATTATGTAGGTTAGGACTGCTGTATCGGAGAAGCCGTGACGTGGCTCAGCAGCTAAACATGTGTTTGCAAACATTTGTGACTAATTCTCTGAATTTTATTACCAGATAGGTTCAGGGATGGTTACAGGTAATTTTCAGTGTGCGGAAGGAAATTTAGGGGTGGGGATTTGCACCCCCCTCCTCTCTGTCTGTTATTTGACATATAACTCATACAACCATTATTAGATTACCATTTGATAAACAGCTGATACTTGCGTCACTGGATATAACTTTTGATAATATATTGGTAATCAATGACTCATATTAATCCTTTATAGGAAGATGTAAATGGCACATTAGTGCAGATATTATTCAGATAAAAGTCTTATCCAGACAGAGAGTAACCCAATGTTGTGCTCACCACCTGTTATAACCTAGTGCAGTGTGTCAGATAAACGCAATCTTGAGGTATTAGCGGTATTACCGATATAATGTCCTCCTCCATTATTTGTTGTAAATTGTTGCACGGGTTCGGGCAGAGGGAGGGCGCCGAGAATAGTTCTCAAGCGTTGTGGCGATATGCTCCACCTGTACCCATAAGCGTGGTGTGGGCGTCCAGATAGCCGTGTAATTGTAAGCGTCTGGAAATCTCTCCTACCGGTTCTGTGTGTTTCTCATCCGCCGTTTGCAGTGCAGTCTATGCTCTATTACAGCGTGATGTGAGCAAATGGATTGCTGGCTGGGCTTCAATTGAAGAAACAATACCGGTGTAGCGATGTGTCCAATGGGTTAAATTCCTTACGTGTTTCTCCGCACCTGTGTGTAGGCGGAGGATATGTCCCGTCCTGCAGTGAGCAGTTTTTAAACCCAAATAATCCAATCACAGCAAGGCAGGTAATGCTTTCACCTGTGATGTTTAATTATAATCAGCTGCAATAGCATTTGTTAGTAGAGTAATATATGTCAACTAGTGATGAGCAGGTTCGGTTCCTCGGGATCCGAACCCCCCCGAACTTCACCCATTTTACACGGTTCCGAGGCAAACTCGGATCCTCCCGCCTTGCTCGGTTAACCCGAGCGCGCCCGAACGTCATCATCCCGCGGTCGGATTCTCGCGAGATTCGGATTCTATATAAAGCCGCGCGTCGCCGCCATTTTTCACTCGTGCATTGGAAATGATAGTAAGAGGACGTGGCTGGCGTCCTCTCAGTTTTATTCAGGTGGCTGCAAATATCTGTGCTCACTGCTTTATTGTGGGGACTGGGGACCAGCAGTATTATATAGGAGGAGTACAGTGCAGAGTTTTGCTGACCAGTGACTACCAGTATTATACGTTCTCTGCCTGAAAAACTCTCCATATCTGTGCTGAGTGTGCTGCATAAATCTGTGCTCACACTGCTTTATTGTGGGGACTAGGGACCACCAGTATATTATATAGGAGGAGTACAGTGCAGAGTTTTGCTGACCAGTGACCACCAGTATTATACGTTCTCTGCCTGAAAAACGCTCCATATCTGTGCTCAGTGTGCTGCATATATCTGTGCTCACACTGCTTTATTGTGGGGACTGGGGACCACCAGTATTATATAGGAGGAGTACAGTGCAGAGTTTTGCTGACCAGTGACCAGTGACCACCAGTATTATACGTTCTCTGCCTGAAAAACGCTCCATATCTGTGCTCAGTGTGCTGCATATATCTGTGCTCACACTGCTTTATTGTGGGGACTAGGGACCACCAGTATATTATATAGGAGGAGTACAGTGCAGAGTTTTGCTGACCAGTGACCACCAGTATTATACGTTTTCTGCCTGAAAAACGCTCCATATCTGTGCTCAGTGTGCTGCATATATCTGTGCTCACACTGCTTTATTGTGGGGACTGGGGACCACCAGTATTATATAGGAGGAGTACAGTGCAGAGTTTTGCTGACCAGTGACCAGTGACCACCAGTATTATACGTTCTCTGCCTGAAAAACGCTCCATATCTGTGCTCAGTGTGCTGCATATATCTGTGCTCACACTGCTTTATTGTGGGGACTGGGGATCACCAGTATTATATAGGAGGAGTACAGTGCAGAATTTTGCTGACCAGTGACCACCAGTATTATACGTTCTCTGCCTGAAAAACGCTCCATATCTGTGCTCAGTGTGCTGCATATATCTGTGCTCACACTTCTTTATTGTGGGGACTGGGGACCACCAGTATTATATAGGAGGAGTACAGTGCAGAGTTTTGCTGACCAGTGACCAGTGTGACCACCAGTATTATACGTTCTCTGCCTGAAAAACGCTCCATATCTGTGCTCAGTGTGCTGCATATATCTGTGCTCACACTGCTTTATTGTGGGGACTGGGTACCACCAGTATTATATAGGAGGAGTACAGTGCAGAGTTTTGCTGACCAGTGACTAGTGACCACCAGTATTATACGTTCTCTGCCTGAAAAACGCTCCATATCTGTGCTCAGTGTGCTGCATATATCTGTGCTCACACTGCTTTATTGTGGGGACAGGGGACCAACAGTATTATATAGGAGGAGTACAGTGCAGAGTTTTGCTGACCAGTGACCACCAGTATTATACGTTCTCTGCCTGAAAAACGCTCCATATCTGTGCTGCATTGTAGTATATAGTAGGAGTACAGTGCATAATTTTGCTGACCACCAGTATATAATATATAGCAGTACGGTACAGAAGGCCACTGCTCTACCTACCTCTGTGTCGTCAAGTATACTATCCATCCATACCTGTGGTGCATTTCAGTTGTGCGCAGTATATATAGTAGTAGGCCATTGCTATTGATATAATACTGGCATATAATTCCACACATTAAAAAATGGAGAACAAAAATGTGGAGGGTAAAATAGGGAAAGATCAAGATCCACTTCCACCTCGTGCTGAAGCTGCTGCCACTAGTCATGTCCGAGACGATGAAATGCCATCAACGTCGTCTGCCAAGGCCGATGCACAATGTCATAGTAGAGAGCATGTAAAATCCAAAAAAATAAAGCTCAGTAAAATGACCAAAAATCTAAATCAAAATCGTCTGAGGAGAAGTGTAAACTTGCCAATGTGCCATTTACGACACGGAGTGGCAACGAACGGCTCAGGCCCTGGCCTATGTTCAAAGCTAGTGGTTTAGCTTCACCTGAGGATGGAAGCACTCATCCTCCTGCTAGAAAACTTAAGAGTTAAGATGGCAAAAGCACAGCAAAGAACTGTGCGTTCTTCTAAATCACAAATCCCCAAGGAGAGTCCAATTGTGTCGGTTGCGATGCCTGACCTTCCCAACACTGGATGGGAAGAGGTTGCGCCTTCCACCATTTGCACGCCCCCTGCAATTGCTGGAAGGAGCACCCGCAGTCCAGTTCCTGATAGTCAAATTGAAGATGTCACTGTTGAAGTACAACAGGATGAGGATATGGGTGTTGCTGGCGCTGGGGAGGAAATTGACAAGGAGGATTCTGATGGTGAGGTGGTTTGTTTAAGTCAGGCACCCGGGGAGACACCTGTTGTCCGTGGGACAAATATGGCCATTGACATGCCTGGTCAAAATACAAAAAAAATCACCTCTTCGGTGTGGAATTATTTCAACAGAAATGCGGACAACTGGTGTCAAGCTGTGTGTTGCCTTTGTCAAGCTGTAATAAGTAGGGGCAAGGACGTTAACCACCTAGGAACATCCTCCCTTATACGTCACCTGGACCGCATTCATCAGAAGTCAGGGACAAGTTCAAAAACTTTGGATGACAGCGGAAGCAGTCCACTGACGACGAAATCCCTTCCTCTTGTAACCAAGCTCCTGCAAACCACACCACCAACTCCCTCAGTGTCAATTTCCTCCTTACACAGGAAAGCCAATAGTCCTGCAGGCCATGTCACTGGCAAGTCTGACGAGTCCTCTCCTGCCTGGGATTCCTCCGATGCATCCTTGAGTGTAACGCCTACTGCTGCTGGCGCTGCTGTTGTTGCTGCTGGAAGTCGATCGTCATCCCAGAGGGGAAGTCGGAAGACCACTTGTACTACTTCCAGTAAGCAATTGACTGTCCATCAGTCCTTTGCGAGGAAGATGAAATATCACAGCAGTCATCCTGCTGCAAAGCGGATAACTGAGGCCTTGGCAGCCTGGGCGGTGAGAAACGTGTTTCCGGTATCCACCGTTAATTCACAGGCAACTAGAGACTTGATTGAGGTACTGTGTCCCCGGTACCAAATACCATCTAGGTTCCATTTCTCTAGGCAGGCGATACCGAAAATGTACACAGACGTCAGAAAAAGAGTCACCAGTGTCCTAAAAAATGCAGTTGTACCCAATGTCCACTTAACCACGGACATGTGGACAAGTGGAGCAGGGCAGACTCAGGACTATATGACTGTGACAGCCCACTGGGTAGATGTATTGCCTTCCGCAGCAAGAACAGCAGCGGCGGCACCAGTAGCAGCATCTCGCAAACGGTATCCGGACTCCAGGTCGACAACAAAAAGGTCGACACACCTTAGGTCACCGCCAATTGGTCGACACACCTTAGGTCGACATGGACAAAAGGTCAACAGGAACAAGGTCTACATGGAAAAGGGTCGACATGAATTTTTTATGTTTTTTTCTTTTTTCAAACCTTTTCATACTTAACGATCCACGTGGACTACGATTGGAACGGTAATCTGTGCCGAGCGAAGCGGAGCGTAGGCACCATGCCCGAAGCATGGCGAGCGAATGCGGTTCACTAATTGGGGTTCCCGGTCACTCTACGAAGAAAACGACACAAAAAAAACATAAAAAACTCATGTCGACCTTTTTCCATGTCGACCTTGTTCCTGTCGACCTTTTGTCCATGTCGAAATTTTGTCCATGTCGACCTAAGGTGTGTCGACCAATTGGCGTCGACCTAAGGTGTGTCGACCTTTTTGTTGTCGACCCTGAGTCCCAGACCCCTCGCAAACGCCAACTCGTTCCTAGGCAGGCTACGCTTTGTATCACCGCTTTCCAGAAGAGGCACACAGCTGACAACCTCTTACGGAAACTGAGGAACATCATCGCAGAATGGCTTACCCCAATTGGACTCTCCTGGGGATTTGTGACATCGGACAACGCCACCAATATTGTGCGTGCATTACATGTGGGCAAATTCCAGCATGTCCCATGTTTTGCACATACATTGAATTTCGTGGTGCAGAATTATTTAAAAAACGACAGGGGCGTGCAAGAGATGCTGTCGGTGGCCCGAAGAATTGCAGGCCACTTTCGGCATTCAACCACCGCGTGCCAAAGACTGGAGCACCAGCAAACAGTCCTGAACCTGCCCTGCCATCATCTGAAGCAAGAGGTGGTAACAAGGTGGAATTCAACCCTCTATATGCTTCAGAGGATGGAGGAGCAGCAAAAGGCCATTCAAGCCTATACATCTGCCTACGATATAGGCAAAGGAGGAGGAATGCACCTGACTCAAGCGCAGTGGAGAATGATTTCAACGTTGTGCAAGGTTCTGCAACCCTTTGAACTTGCCACACGTGAAGTCAGTTCAGACACTGCCAGTCTGAGTCAGGTCATTCCCCTCATCAGGCTTTTGCAGAAGAAGCTGGAGACATTGAAGGAGGAGCCAAAACAGAGCGATTCCGCTAGGCATGTGGGACTTGTGGATGGAGCCCTTAATTCGCTTAACCAGGATTCACGGGTGGTCAATCTGTTGAAATCAGAGCACTACATTTTGGCCACTGTGCTCGATCCTAGATTTAAAACCTACGTTGTATCTCTCTTTCCGGCAGACACAAGTCTGCAGAGGTTCAAAGACCTGCTGGTGAGAAAATTGTCAAGTCAAGCGGAACGTGACCCGTCAACAGCTCCTCCATCACATTCTCCCGCAACTGGGGGTGTGAGGAAAAGGCTAAGAATTCCGAGCCCACCTGCTGGCGGTGATGCAGGGCAGTCTGGAGCGAGTGCTGACATCTGGTCCGGACTGAAGGACCTGCCAACGATTACTGACATGTCGTCTACTGTCACTGCATATGATTCAGTCACCATTGAAAGAATGGTGGAGGATTATATGAGTGACCGCATCCAAGTAGGCACGTCAGACAGTCCGTACGTATACTGGCAGGAAAAAGAGGCAATTTGGAGGCCCTTGCAGAAACTGGCTTTATTTTACCTAAGTTGCCCTCCCTCCAGTGTGTACGCCGAAAGAGTGTTTAGTGCAGCCGCTCACCTTGTCAGCAATCGGCGTACGAGGTTACTTCCAGAAAATGTGGAGAAGATGATCTTCATCAAAATGAATTATAATCAATTCCTCCGTGGAGACATTCACCAGCAATTGCCTCCAGAAAGTACACAGGGACCTGAGATGGTGGATTCCAGTGGGGACGAATTAATAATCTGTGAGGAGGGGGATGTACACAGTGAAAGGGGTGAGGAATCGGACGATGAGGAGGAGGTGGACATCTTGCCTCTGTAAAGCCAGTTTGTGCAAGGAGAGATTGATTGCTTCTTTTTTGGTGGGGGCCCAAACCAACCAGTCATTTCAGTCACAGTTGTGTGGCAGACCCTGACGCTGAAATGATGGGTTTGTTAAAGTGTGCAGGTCCTGTTTATACAACATAAGGGTGGGCGGGAGGGCCCAAGGACAATTCCATCTTGCACCTCTTTTTTCTTTCATTTTTCTTTGCATCATGTGCTGTTTGGGGACTATTTTTTTGAAGTGCCATCCTGTCTGACACTGCAGTGCCACTCCTAGATGGGCCAGGTGTTTGTGTCGGCCACTTGGGTCACTTAGCTTAGTCATCCAGCGACCTCGGTGCAAATTTTAGGACTAAAAATAATAGTGTGAGGTGTTCAGAATAGACTGGAAATGCGTGTAAATTATGGTCATTGAGGTTAATAATTAGAGATGAGCGCCTGAAATTTTTCGGGTTTTGTGTTTTGGTTTTGGGTTCGGTTCCGCGGCCGTGTTTTGGGTTCGAACGCGTTTTGGCAAAACCTCACCGAATTTTTTTAGTCGGATTCGGGTGTGTTTTGGATTCGGGTGTTTTTTTCAAAAAACACTAAAAAACAGCTTAAATCATAGAATTTGGGGGTCATTTTGATCCCAAAGTATTATTAACCTCAAAAACCATAATTTACACTCATTTTCAGTCTATTCTGAATACCTCACACCTCACAATATTATTTTTAGTCCTAAAATTTGCACCGAGGTCGCTGTGTGAGTAAGATAAGCGACCCTAGTGGCCGACACAAACACCGGGCCCATCTAGGAGTGGCACTGCAGTGTCACGCAGGATGTCCCTTCCAAAAAACCCTCCCCAAACAGCACATGACGCAAAGAAAAAAAGAGGCGCAATGAGGTAGCTGTGTGAGTAAGATTAGCGACCCTAGTGGCCGACACAAACACCGGGCCCATCTAGGAGTGGCACTGCAGTGTCACGCAGGATGGCCCTTCCAAAAAACCCTCCCCAAACAGCACATGACGCAAAGAAAAAAAGAGGCGCAATGAGGTAGCTGTGTGAGTAAGATTAGCGACCCTAGTGGCCGACACAAACACCGGGCCCATCTAGGAGTGGCACTGCAGTGTCACGCAGGATGTCCCTTCCAAAAAACCCTCCCCAAACAGCACATGACGCAAAGAAAAAAAGAGGCGCAATGAGGTAGCTGTGTGAGTAAGATTAGCGACCCTAGTGGCCGACACAAACACCGGGCCCATCTAGGAGTGGCACTGCAGTGTCACGCAGGATGTCCCTTCCAAAAAACCCTCCCCAAACAGCACATGACGCAAAGAAAAAAAGAGGCGCAATGAGGTAGCTGACTGTGTGAGTAAGATTAGCGACCCTAGTGGCCGACGCAAACACCGGGCCCATTTAGGAGTGGCACTGCAGTGTCACGCAGGATGTCCCTTCCAAAAAACCCTCCCCAATCAGCACATGATGCAAAGAAAAAGAAAAGAAAAAAGAGGTGCAAGATGGAATTGTCCTTGGGCCCTCCCACCCACCCTTATGTTGTATAAACAAAACAGGACATGCACACTTTAACCAACCCATCATTTCAGTGACAGGGTCTGCCACACGACTGTGACTGATATGACGGGTTGGTTTGGACCCCCCCCAAAAAAGAAGCAATTAATCTCTCCTTGCACAAACTGGCTCTACAGAGGCAAGATGTCCACCTCATCATCACCCTCCGATATATCACCGTGTACATCCCCCTCCTCACAGATTATCTTCACGTCCAGTGTTGGGAAGGTCAGGCATCGCAACCGACACAATTGGACTCTCCTTGTGGATTTGGGATTTCGAAGAATGCACAGTTCTTTGCTGTGCTGCTTTTGCCAGCTTGAGTCTTTTCATTTTTCTAGCGAGAGGCTGAGTGCTTCCATCCTCATGTGAAGCTGAACCACTAGCCATGAACATAGGCCAGGGCCTCAGCCATTCCTTGCCACTCCGTGTCGTAAATGGCATATTGGCAAGTTTACGCTTCTCCTCCGACAATTTTATTTTAGGTTTTGGAGTCCTTTTTTTTCTGATATTTGGTGTTTTGTATTTGACATGCTCTGTACTATGACATTGGGCATCGGCCTTGGCAGACGACGTTGCTGGCATTTCATCGTCTCGGCCATGACTAGTGGCAGCAGCTTCAGCACGAGGTGGAAGTGGATCTTGATCTTTCCCTAATTTTGGAACCTCAACATTTTTGTTCTCCATATTTTAATAGGCACAACTAAAAGGCACCTCAGGTAAACAATGGAGATGGATACTAGTATACAATTATGGACTGCCTGCCGAGTGCAGACACAGAGGTAGCCACAGCCGTGAACTACCGTACTGTACTGTGTCTGCTGCTAATATAGACTGGTTGATAAAGAGATGTCTATGTAACTATGTATGTATAAAGAAGAAAGAAAAAAAAACCACGGTTAGGTGGTATACAATTATGGACGGACTGCCTGCCGAGTGCAGACACAGAGGTAGCCACAGCCGTGAACTACCGTACTGTACTGTGTCTGCTGCTAATAATATAGACTGGTTGATAAAGAGATGTCGTAGTAGTATGTATGTATAAAGAAGAAAGAAAAAAAAACCACGGTTAGGTGGTATACAATTATGGACGGACTGCCTGCCGAGTGCAGACACAGAGGTAGCCACAGCCGTGAACTACCGTACTGTACTGTGTCTGCTGCTAATATAGACTGGTTGATAAAGAGATGTCTATGTAACTATGTATGTATAAAGAAGAAAGAAAAAAAAACCACGGTTAGGTGGTATACAATTATGGACGGACTGCCTGCCGAGTGCAGACACAGAGGTAGCCACAGCCGTGAACTACCGTACTGTACTGTGTCTGCTGCTAATAATATAGACTGGTTGATAAAGAGATGTCGTAGTAGTATGTATGTATAAAGAAGAAAGAAAAAAAAACCACGGTTAGGTGGTATACAATTATGGACGGACTGCCTGCCGAGTGCAGACACAGAGGTAGCCACAGCCGTGAACTACCGTACTGTACTGTGTCTGCTGCTAATATAGACTGGTTGATAAAGAGATGTCTATGTAACTATGTATGTATAAAGAAGAAAGAAAAAAAAACCACGGTTAGGTGGTATACAATTATGGACGGACTGCCTGCCGAGTGCAGACACAGAGGTAGCCACAGCCGTGAACTACCGTACTGTACTGTGTCTGCTGCTAATATAGACTGGTTGATAAAGAGATGTCTATGTAACTATGTATGTATAAAGAAGAAAGAAAAAAAAACCACGGTTAGGTGGTATACAATTATGGACGGACTGCCTGCCGAGTGCAGACACAGAGGTAGCCACAGCCGTGAACTACCGTACTGTACTGTGTCTGCTGCTAATATAGACTGGTTGATAAAGAGATGTCTATGTAACTATGTATGTATAAAGAAGAAAGAAAAAAAAACCACGGTTAGGTGGTATACAATTATGGACGGACTGCCTGCCGAGTGCAGACACAGAGGTAGCCACAGCCGTGAACTACCGTACTGTACTGTGTCTGCTGCTAATATAGACTGGTTGATAAAGAGATGTCGTAGTAGTATGTATGTATAAAGAAGAAAGAAAAAAAACCACGGTTAGGTGGTATACAATTATGGACAGACTGCCTGCCGAGTGCAGACACAGAGGTAGCCACAGCCGTGAACTACCGTACTGTGTCTGCTGCGACTGGATGATAAATGATATAAAAAATATATATATATATCACTACTGCAGCCGGACAGGTATATATTATATATTATATAATGACGGACCTGCTGGACACTGTCTGTCAGCAGAATGAGTTTTATTTTTATAGAATAAAAAAAACAACAACACACAAGTGAAGTCACACGACGAGTGTTTAACTTTTTCAGGCAATCACAATATAAGTATACTACTAACTATACTGGTGGTCAGTGTGGTCAGGTCACTGGTCAGTCACACTGGCAGTGGCACTCCTGCAGCAAAAGTGTGCACTGTTTAATTTTAATATAATATTATGTACTCCTGGCTCCTGCTATAACCTATAACTGGCACTGCAGTGCTCCCCAGTCTCCCCCACA